>NC_044921.1:2948609-3041345 GCF_003576645.1 Ipomoea triloba | reverse complement strand
TATACCGTGAGGGACAACATTTACACTGTAGGAGTGACAATATATTTATCGTTTTGAAAATTGAGGGTTACCATTTACACTACTAATAATTCAAGAGCGACATTGATAATGACATATTATATATGCAGAGGTATAATTATATTTTTCCTAAAATTAATTATACTCTCAAGAGTTACATATATACATAAGTAATTTTATTTTCTGTTATGATTTTTTATTATTAAAATTTCATCATACATTCTTAGGGTGTGTTTGGTTCGCACATGAGAATCGGAATCGGAATGGGTATCAANGCAAAACCCATACCCTTATTAAATAAGGGTTTCATCTCCCTTCATCATTTCTTCCCCAACTATTAATAATCATTCCCATTCCACCCAACTACCAAACAATCACTTTCATACCCATTCCTTATGCCTAAACCCACCAACCAAACACACCCTAAGGATGCGTTTGGTTCGCACATGAGAATCGGAATCGGAATGGGTATCAAATACTTGGTAAGGGTAATGGGTTTTGGTGAAAGTATTTAGCATGTTTGATAGTTGGGTGGAATGAGAATGATTATTAATAGTTGGGGAAGAAATGATGAAGAGACATGAAACCCTTATTTAATAAGGGTATGGATTTTGCCATTAATGGGGTATTCCAAACCCATAGTAGCATTCACAAAACCTATCAACCAAACACTAACAATCACTTTGATACCCATACCTTATGCCTAAACCCCCCAACCAAACACACCCTAATTAAGGGCTTTTATGATTGATGAATATTCGCTTAGAGCATCCTTATCAATGGAGTTTTTTCGCGGTAATTGAGGAGTTTTTGTAGGTGTGATTAGGAGAGAGAAAATGGGAAGAAATGAATAAAAAAACAAATTTGATTTAAAAAAAAAAAAAGAAAAAAGAAAAAAGTCAGAAGTCAGGCGCGCCTCTCAGGCACGTGCAATGCACGCGCCCGCTGGGCGCAAGGTTGGCTGCCACGCAGCGTGTGGCGGCTGGGCTAATGCTCCAAATGTCAGAGTTACTGTTCCAATATTTCCTTCCTTGCAGATGATGTCCTTTCTTCTCTCACCTCTCATCTCTCTCCTTCAAGTCATATGGCATTGTACTATGATCTCCAAAAAAACTACTGATGGCCATGCTCTTATGAGTGATGATGAATAGTCAAATATGAGCAAAAAAATTATCCAGAATTCAATAGAAATTATCGATTTTAAATATTGAATTAAGGATATATAAATTGAATTTATCACAAAATAAATAAATAAAATAGTAGGGCCCACGTTTGTGCGTACAACTAATAAACAATAATAATAGAATCAAGAAATTCACNGCTAGTGTTTGGTTGATAGGTTTTGTGGATGCTACTATGGGTTTGGAATACCCCATTAATGGCAAAACCCATACCCTTATTAAATAAGGGTTTCATCTCCCTTCATCATTTCTTCCCCAACTATTAATAATCATTCCCATTCCACCCAACTACCAAACAATCACTTTCATACCCATTCCTTATGCCTAAACCCACCAACCAAACACACCCTAAGGATGCGTTTGGTTCGCACATGAGAATCGGAATCGGAATGGGTATCAAATACTTGGTAAGGGTAATGGGTTTTGGTGAAAGTATTTAGCATGTTTGATAGTTGGGTGGAATGAGAATGATTATTAATAGTTGGGGAAGAAATGATGAAGAGACATGAAACCCTTATTTAATAAGGGTATGGATTTTGCCATTAATGGGGTATTCCAAACCCATAGTAGCATTCACAAAACCTATCAACCAAACACTACCAATCACTTTGATACCCATACCTTATGCCTAAACCCCCCAACCAAACACACCCTAAGGATGCGTTTGGTTCGCACATGAGAATCGGAATCGGAATGGGTATCAAATACTTGGTAAGGGTAATGGGTTTTGGTGAAAGTATTTAGCATGTTTGGTAGTTGGGTGGAATGAGAATGATTATTAATAGTTGGGGAAGAAATGATGAAAGGAGATGAAACCCTTATTTAATAAGGGTATGGGTTTTGCCATTAAGGGGGTATTCCAAACCCATAGTAGCATTCACAAAACCTATCAACCAAACACTAACAATCACTTTGATACCCATACCTTATGCCTAAACCCCCCAACCAAACACACCCTAATTAAGGGCTTTTATGATTGATGAATATTCGCTTAGAGCATCCTTATCAATGGAGTTTTTTCGCGGTAATTGAGGAGTTTTTGTAGGTGTGATTAGGAGAGAGAAAATGGGAAGAAATGAATAAAAAAACAAATTTGATTTAAAAAAAAAAAAAGAAAAAAGAAAAAAGTCAGAAGTCAGGCGCGCCTCTCAGGCACGTGCAATGCACGCGCCCGCTGGGCGCAAGGTTGGCTGCCACGCAGCGTGTGGCGGCTGGGCTAATGCTCCAAATGTCAGAGTTACTGTTCCAATATTTCCTTCCTTGCAGATGATGTCCTTTCTTCTCTCACCTCTCATCTCTCTCCTTCAAGTCATATGGCATTGTACTATGATCTCCAAAAAAACTACTGATGGCCATGCTCTTATGAGTGATGATGAATAGTCAAATATGAGCAAAAAAATTATCCAGAATTCAATAGAAATTATCGATTTTAAATATTGAATTAAGGATATATAAATTGAATTTATCACAAAATAAATAAATAAAATAGTAGGGCCCACGTTTGTGCGTACAACTAATAAACAATAATAATAGAATCAAGAAATTCACATTGTAGCCTCCATGCACCCTTTATTTATTCACCTCAGGACTCAGGCAGGCGCCAGGCACAACACATCTCATCTCCAAGCCAATTCTCTCTGTCTCTTCTCTCTCTCTCTCCCTCGGTTTCTCTCTCTTCTCTATACGCTATTAGGTTTCTCCGTGGCCAGCGGTTTGGGGTTTTCCGCATTTCAACAAGGTTGGTCTCCTCTCTGATCTAGGTCTCTGCTAAATTCAAACTTCTTTGACCTGTGTATGTAATACATAATATGTGTTTCTGTGTATGTTTTGTTTGCTTGTGATTTTTCCAGTCAGATGTTTCCCAGATCTTCATCTGAATTCCAATGTTGATGTTTCCCTTTCAATCTGGAAGAGTATTTGCTTTTTAAAAAAAAAAAGAATTTATGTTACCTGTAAATTTACCTTTATGTAAAAAAAAAAATTCACCTTTTCTGTAGCTATGGTTTTGAAATTGTTGGATGTAGAAGACTAGAAAGCTGTTTTTAGTTTGATGTGGAGGTTCTTGAGAAACTGTTAAACAGTGAAGCACTGTAGAGCTGAAAAAAGTGATAATTTTTGAAATCTATTTTTGGATCCTTGTCTAATCTGCAAATTCTTTGTTGCAACTTTAATTTGCCCAGATCTTGTATTCTCTTTTGTGCTTTTACTAAAATAGTGGATATTTGTTTTGGGCAGGGAAGCATAGCATATTGAGTGGGATAGATGAGTGAATCCAAATCCAAGTCAGTGGCAGAGATGAAAATGAGTGAACCAAAACAAGAGGAGGCCACATCTTCAAGAAAACTGCCTGATTTCAAACAGTCTGTGAAATTGAAGTATGTGAAACTTGGTTACCACTACCTTATCACCCATGGCATGTACCTATTTTTGTCCCCCCTTGTTGTGGTCATTGCTGCTCAACTGTCTACCTTCTCCCTGAAAGATGTTTATGTTTTGTGGGATCATCTTAGATTCAATCTCATTTCTGTCATCATTTGCTCCACCCTTTTGGTGTTCTTGTCCACCCTTTATTTCCTCACTCGTCCAAGCCCTGTGTACCTTGTGAATTTCTCTTGCTACAAGCCAGAGGAGGCTAGGAAGTGCACAAGGCAGATTTTCATGGAGAGGTCCCGGTTGACCGGGACGTTCTCTGAGGATAACCTTGGTTTTCAAAAGAAGATTCTTGAGAGGTCGGGTCTTGGTGAATCAACTTATCTTCCTGAAGCTGTGTTAAGAGTGCCACCAAATCCTTGCATGGCTGAAGCAAGAAAAGAAGCTGAGACTGTGATGTTTGGAGCTATTGATGAGCTCCTTGCAAAAACTTGTATTAAGCCAAAAGACATTGGAATATTAGTTGTGAATTGCAGCTTGTTTAATCCGACCCCTTCTTTGTCTGCGATGATTGTCAACCACTACAAGCTTCGTGGAAACATTGTTAGTTATAATCTTGGTGGAATGGGTTGTAGTGCCGGTTTGATCTCCATTGACCTAGCCAAAGATCTCCTTCAAGTCCATCCCAATACTTATGCCTTGGTGCTCAGCATGGAAAACATCACATTGAACTGGTATTTCGGGAATGAGAAATCAATGCTGCTTCCAAACTGTTTATTCCGGATGGGAGGGGCTGCCATTTTGCTTTCAAACAAAAGGTCTGATCGAAGACGATCCAAATACCAGTTGGTCCATACTGTTAGAACCCACAAAGGTTCCGATGACAAATGCTTTTCTTGCATTACCCAGTTGGAGGATGAGAATGGAAAGGTGGGAGTTTCTCTGTCAAAGGAACTGATGGCAGTTGCCGGTGATGCTCTCAAGACCAATATCACTACACTGGGTCCTCTCGTGCTTCCCATGTCCGAGCAGTTGCTTTTCTTTGCCACATTGGTTGGTAGAAAAATCTTCAAAATGAAGATTAAGCCATACATACCAGATTTTAAGTTGGCATTCGAGCACTTCTGCATTCATGCTGGTGGAAGGGCAGTGCTGGATGAATTGGAGAAAAACTTGCAGCTCTCTGATTGGCACATGGAACCTTCAAGGATGACACTCTACCGATTTGGAAACACCTCAAGTAGCTCACTTTGGTACGAATTATCCTACTCAGAATCCAAGGGAAGGATTAGGAAGGGTGACAGAACTTGGCAGATAGCATTCGGCTCTGGGTTCAAGTGTAACAGTGCAGTTTGGAAAGCTTTAAGGACTATCAACCCTGCTAAGGAGAAAAATCCATGGATGGATGAAATTCACAACTTCCCAGTGGAAGTTCCAAAAGTCGCCAAATTGTAATAGTTCCAAGCAGCATATAATTAATAGTCATTCTTTGATGGTTGACGTTGTTGTGACTTGTGAGAGGCTCCCGCGGGGGATCATGGCCCGACATTATGTTTCTGCTTCAGAATTCCTGATTCCCCTTAGCCTTAGGGGCATTAACTTGTTAGTAGGTTGGTTGGGATTAAGTGGTTATTTTACTTAATTTTTCCAATTTTTATGTTGTACTATCTTATTGATTCATATGCTCTTTAGAACTGGAATCCGGTTATTGGATGGAAATTGGTTTTTTTGGTTTAACATTCATTTGGCAATGCCAATCATGTTCCATCATTGTTGATGTTGAATGAAAATGGGAGTATTTTTTTAATCAGTTGTGCATATCTGCTTTCCTATGGCCTGCCTTTGTGCAACTAACACGTCTTTCACTGAATATTAATCATTTTTTTTTCTCTTTTAGTTGTCTGTTATCATTCCCATTTATCTGAATTCTTTGCCGGTTTAAGGAGAGAATGTAGCACAGCTCTTATAAACTTATTATATTCAGAGCTTAAGGTAACTAATTTTAGTTTGAATTATTGATAAGTTTATTTTCAAACGATACACTAAAAATGAATTTATATTAAAATATAATAAATCTATTAAAAACAAATACAAATCCTAAAAATTAACACATAATATATTACTAGTTGTAAATAGGGAAAATGACACTTTTTCCCCATGAATTATAGGTTTATAGCGTTTTTTCCCCCCTTGAGTTATTCATGTATTTACATTTTACATTTGCCTCCTCAATTATTTTTATGGCATGTTTGGTTCGCGGAATAGGCCTGGAATGGAATAGCATTCTTAGTAATAGGCATATTCCGTTGTTTGGTAAAACTTTCTATTCCCAGGAACATTGACCTATTCCCCTTGCAAAGGAAATAGAGATTCCTAGGCCCCCTAGGTATTAGGCCCCATGACGTTTTGGAAACGTTAAAGTGACCGTTTTTCTCCTTTGATGTTAAATGGATATTTTTACCTTTAAAATAATTGATTTCTTTTATTTTTCTCCTACAACAATAATTATTGCTTGCTACAATTTAGAACTGGAAAAAAATAAAAAAAATTATTGAATTTAAATTATTTTAAAAATAAAAAATATAATATACAAAAATAAATAAATAAATTTTGAACCGGCGTTTAAACCGAAATTGAAATCATAATAAATACGAACCGGAACCGAACAGATTTGTAAACATTATAAATGATAAATTTATTCTGTTCCGATTCACATTTATTCTAATTCCAGTTTCAATTGGTTCAAAATTTATTTATTTATTTATTTATTTTTGTAAATTCTGATTTTCTATTTTAAAATAGTTTAAATTCAACAATTATTATATTTTTCAGTTATTAATTGTAACAAGAAGCATCCCAGTTATTTTAGTTCAGATGCTATAGTGTCTCGTTCAGTTCAAATCGAATCGTAGTTATCCCTACATATAAGTAATAATCTGTTAGAGGAGAAAATAAATGAAATAATTATTTTAAGGATAAAAATATCCATTTAACATCAAATGAAAAAAAAAACTGCCACTTTAAAAATAATTAAGGGGGCAAATGTGAATACATGAATAACTCAGGAAGAAAAAAATGCTATAAGACTATAACTTAGGAAAAAAAGTATCATTTTTTTCAGTAAATATGCACAAATTGTGTCGTACCAGTGTGTATAAATAAGGGTCGACCTCATGATGAAGAACTCATAACTTAATAAAATAATTAGACAATCCTGTTATAAAATACATTAAGTGAGTACATTATTACACAATTGTAACAGCTAGATAATTTGTAACAGCCAATGTATGGACATTATTACACAATTGTAATAGCTAGATAATTTGTAGCAGCCACCATTGATTTGTAACAGCCATATAATTGATGGCATTAATATTGTAATCCTTGTACTATATATATATTGGAATGAAAGGCTAATGGAAGGAATTGATCTTTTGCTCATTATTCTTGTTTCTATACTTTCTGTTTTTCTGCTTTATTTTATACTGCAACACATCGGTTAGGAGCTGACGGGTCAACGGGCATCAAACTACAACATAACACACAATACGTTATCAGCACGCTCATACACACCCTAGTGAACGGTAATTTTTGTACGTTTTCCTTTTATGCCTAAAATCACATATATGTTTTATGCATCTGTGAATCTGTGAATTTTTGACATATAATTATCCTTTTACTGGTAGCATACATATATGCATGAATAGTTTTTTTTTTCTTACTGAGAACTTATATGTTTCCTGGTCATGAATATATGCCTTCTATTGTTAATAATATTAATGACATTCATAGATCAACTTTTTTTGCTGTAAAAACAAAAACCTCTGAAATACATAGTGATGTGTGTGTGTGTGTGTATATATATATATATCACATTTTTTTTACTATGTATATGCTTCTAAACATTTTTTGGGTAACAAAAAAAAATTCGAAATAAAAAAAAGAACAGTGTTTTTTTTTTAAAAAAAAAAAATCCTTTTTTTATTGTATATTTCGAAACCCTAAACCAACAAAATTGTTTGTTTTGCATCCCAACACTATATCAATTCCCAAATCAAATTTTGTAAACCCAAAAAAAAAAAACATTATGTTTCCCAGAATATGCGTGTCCAGCCGGTGATGCACCTGTGCCTGAAGCACACAACGTTGCCTAGTAGAGCAACACTCGGAGGGGTCGAGGCCGGGGGAGAGGGACAGGTCGTGGTAGGGGCTCGAAGAGAGGTGGCAGAGAGGGAACTAGTAGCAATGATTATCGCCCTCAGAACAAGAAGCTGATCAAGCTCGGAAAAATAAACCAAGCACGTCATGTTTCAAATGCGGTTGCAAAAGGCATTGGTCTAGGACCTGCAGAACCCCCAAACACCTGCTCGAGGCCTACCAAAAGATGCTTCAGCAGGAAGAAGGACAAAAGAAGAAAGATTCTGGACAATCATCTTTGTCTGAAGCAAATGCCCTTATCTAAGAGAACGATGACTTAATGGGCACAGAGCTAGCTGACTATGGAGATCAGGAGTGATAGTTTCTTTTACTCCCATTATGAACTTTTCTCAAAATATTTCATGCATGCGAGCATGTTTGTATTTACACAATTTTTTCAACAATTTTCTATCTCCTATCTGAATGAATTTATTCCATCTCATGGATTTTTTTTTTTTTCTGTCGCATGCCCGCATTATATTGATACCCATTCCCCTTCATTTTTTTAGAAATATGGGAGACAGATCAATCGTATGCTTAGTTGATAGTGCGACCACTCATACCATCCTGACAGATAGGACATTCTTTCAAACACTTAATCCTCACACCGACAATATCTCGACTATTCCTGATGATAGTATTTCCATTGTGGGCTCCGGAAGAGCATCACTCATATTACCGAGGGGTACTTATTTAAGAATAGAAACAACCCTCCTATACCCTCAATAAAAAAGAACTATGCTTAGTTTTAAGGATATTAGGTCCAATGGTTTCCACATAGAAACTAAAACTAAAAACAATACCGAATTTCTTGTCATAACAAAAATGGTTAATAACCAGAAAAAAGGAAATCGAATAACTTCTTTCATTTTCTTTAAGCTTGTATTATTCCTATATTAAGCCAAAAATATCATGTGTTACATTCGCAGTAAAGCTTTAAAATACACATTCTTTCGGTCTATGGCATGATCGCTTAGGTCTTAGGCAAACTATGATAAGTCGGATACTTACAAACTTGACTGGTCATAACCTTCTTAAGAAAATATTCTTTCTCCAAAAGACTAGACTTGTGTTCCCTGTGCAAAATGAAAGATTATTGTTAGGCCCTCTCGTCCTAAGGTTGGTTTTGAGTCACATGTTTTCCTACAAAAGTTACAGAGCGATATTTGTTGACTAATTCATCCTTCCTCCAGACCATTTCGATATTTCATAGTACTTATTGATGCTTCCACCCGATGGACACATGTGTGCCTGCTGTCCACTCGTAATACGGCATTTGCAAAATTCATAAGCCAAATCGTTAAGTTAAATACCCAATCCCCCTATTATACTATTAAAAACGTAAGAATGGATAGTGCTGGTGAGTTTACCTCGTCAACTTTTAACGATTATTGTAAGACCATGGGGATTAAGGTGGAACATGATGTACCATATGTCCACACCTAGAATGGTATACCAAAATCTCTTATCAAAAGACTTAAGCTAATAGCCAAACCATTACTACAACGATCCAGTTTGCCAGTCACTTGTTGGGCACACGTAGTGTTGGATGCTATAGACCTAATACAACTCTGACCAACTGCATATCACGAACATTCCCCTTTACAACTTGTACGTGGTAACGAGCCAGACATTTCTCATTTGCGTGTCTTTGTTTGTGCAGTTTACGTACCCATACCACCTCCACAACGTACCTCAATGGGCCCTCAACGCAGATTAGGTATCTATGTGGGGTTTGTTTCCCCATCCATAATTAAATATCTAGAGCCCATGAATGCAGACCTATTTACTACTCGGTATGCTGATTGTGTCTTTGATGAAAACCATTTCCTGGCATTAGGGGGAGAGAAAAGCCCAGCTTTGAAAAAGGCCTTCAATATCTTGACCCACGTACTAACCAAACTGAACTTGAAGTTTGTTGAAATTGAGGGATTGAAAGACCTGGCAGGTGGAGAATAACAACCACCTGCCAGTTAGGCGGAAGCAAAGTATGTGAGAAAACTAGAGAATAATAGAATATATGAATATATTATAATGAAAGATTACAATAGGTTGCTCTCTATGTTCCTATATGCCTCTATATATACTAAACTACCTACCAAATCTACCATAATAGGAATAGAAAACTAAGTCCACTGTACTAGGAGTTTCCAAATATTCAATAAAGGTTTCCTAATATTCAACACTCCCCCTCAAGTTGGAACATTTAGAAATTCCAAGCTTGGATCAAAACAAAAACTCTACCTCACTTAAAATTACAAATGAAAATTAAGTGCAACTAGAGGATACCAGTGTTAGATGGCTTCGGAGGGATAATGCTATACACAACCCTTGGAAATGCATCAAGGGAGAAGATTGTCACGAACAACATTGGGAATGATGGCACCAAGGGTGAAGATTAACACGAACACCTTCACAGCAACATAAACACTCTAGGAATGCCATAGGTAGAGGCGAACAGGAGCCAAGAATAGCAAAGGATGCAGTAGAGCCAAGAATATAAGTAAACTAGAACACCGTTTGATTATAGATAGTCACACTCCCGCTTACTTGAAACATGAGAAATAATCAAAGGCCATTATAGTA
This sequence comes from Ipomoea triloba, assembly GCF_003576645.1. Lineage (NCBI taxonomy): Eukaryota > Viridiplantae > Streptophyta > Magnoliopsida > Solanales > Convolvulaceae > Ipomoea > Ipomoea triloba. The sequence continues at coordinate 3,030,993 of NC_044921.1, read as the reverse complement.
GTGCTGAAACTTAACATCCATGGGATAAGGCATACCGGAGATAAAGGAATATCATGGTTATACCAAAATAGTGAAACACCATGGGAAGAACCGAAGAAGCTTAACATTAAACCCAAAAAGCCTTCAAATTTCACCCAATAGGCATCAATGGCTGCCAAGAAATTTGCAGCAATGTTGCAGGAAAATGGGTAAAAGATGTGGTAGTTCAAGACAAAAAGCTAGAAATAGAGGCTAAGTATGATATCATCATATACTGGAAGCAACGGAAGAATAAACCAAAAGCAACGTGATGAAGATAACTAGAAAAACAAAATATAATAAGTAAAGTAGAACACCACAAGAGTGGTGTTGCTGGAAGAGGACGATGCTGAACTGCCACTAAAACCGAACACATAGAGATGATTAGAGAAGAAAAAGAAGATTGATTGAAAATTCCGGCGACGGTGGCCGGAGGCAAACTCCGGTGGCGGCAGTGGCAGAACAACTAGGATTTTGTTTAGGGTTTGTTTTAGGGTTTAGGTTCTGATACCATGTTGAAATTAAGTGACTGAAAGACCTGGCGAGTGGAGAATAGCAACCTCCCGCCAGTTAGGTGGAAGCAAAGTATGTGAGAAAACAAGAGAATAATAGAATATATGAATATATTATAATGAAAGATTAGAATAGGTTGCTCTCTACGTTCCTATGTGCCTCTATATATACTAAACTAACTACCAAATCTACCCTAATAGGAATAGGAAAGTAAGTCCACCCTACTAGGAGTCTCCTAATATTTAATAAAGGTTTCCTAATATTCAAAAAAGTTCAAAAAATAATAAACTTGCAAAAACTAGCAAATAGTCTGCCAGATGCGTTTACTGACTACGGAGGTGTGACTAGGTCCTACATTCCCATAGAAAATGCTCCATCAAGAGTAATTGTCCCCAAAGGACCAAATATTAACATTGACACTGCCCAACGCCAACTAAAAATAGTAAACAATTACAGTTACTCCAAAATTGTCCTGAAGACGAAAAACCCAGTGTAAATGCACGTGCTACAATAAGCATAACACTGGAATACGGAACATCTTTACCAAGATATAATAGCAAATGAGAAAGACTTGGTTGATGTAAATATAGAAACTGCCATCAACTTTATAGAACACGAAGAAAATTTCAATAGAAATGTAATAGTCGTCGATGATAAATTCGCCTCTACAATTGCTCTTCACATTTCTTTCAATAATCTGGATCCAGAACAAAAAACTATAGCAGAGCGCCGGAAGCGCTATGATCAATTGCTCTTCACATTTCTTTCAATAATCTGGATCCAGAACAAAAAACTATAGCAGAGCGCCGGAAGCGCTCCATAAGAACACTGAACGCCCAGCTTCGCAGAGCTGCTCTNTGATTATAGATAGTCACACTCCCGCTTACTTGAAACATGAGAAATAATCAAAGGCCATTATAGTAGTGCTGAAACTTAACATCCATGGGATAAGGCATACCGGAGATAAAGGAATATCATGGTTATACCAAAATAGTGAAACACCATGGGAAGAACCGAAGAAGCTTAACATTAAACCCAAAAAGCCTTCAAATTTCACCCAATAGGCATCAATGGCTGCCAAGAAATTTGCAGCAATGTTGCAGGAAAATGGGTAAAAGATGTGGTAGTTCAAGACAAAAAGCTAGAAATAGAGGCTAAGTATGATATCATCATATACTGGAAGCAACGGAAGAATAAACCAAAAGCAACGTGATGAAGATAACTAGAAAAACAAAATATAATAAGTAAAGTAGAACACCACAAGAGTGGTGTTGCTGGAAGAGGACGATGCTGAACTGCCACTAAAACCGAACACATAGAGATGATTAGAGAAGAAAAAGAAGATTGATTGAAAATTCCGGCGACGGTGGCCGGAGGCAAACTCCGGTGGCGGCAGTGGCAGAACAACTAGGATTTTGTTTAGGGTTTGTTTTAGGGTTTAGGTTCTGATACCATGTTGAAATTAAGTGACTGAAAGACCTGGCGAGTGGAGAATAGCAACCTCCCGCCAGTTAGGTGGAAGCAAAGTATGTGAGAAAACAAGAGAATAATAGAATATATGAATATATTATAATGAAAGATTAGAATAGGTTGCTCTCTACGTTCCTATGTGCCTCTATATATACTAAACTAACTACCAAATCTACCCTAATAGGAATAGGAAAGTAAGTCCACCCTACTAGGAGTCTCCTAATATTTAATAAAGGTTTCCTAATATTCAAAAAAGTTCAAAAAATAATAAACTTGCAAAAACTAGCAAATAGTCTGCCAGATGCGTTTACTGACTACGGAGGTGTGACTAGGTCCTACATTCCCATAGAAAATGCTCCATCAAGAGTAATTGTCCCCAAAGGACCAAATATTAACATTGACACTGCCCAACGCCAACTAAAAATAGTAAACAATTACAGTTACTCCAAAATTGTCCTGAAGACGAAAAACCCAGTGTAAATGCACGTGCTACAATAAGCATAACACTGGAATACGGAACATCTTTACCAAGATATAATAGCAAATGAGAAAGACTTGGTTGATGTAAATATAGAAACTGCCATCAACTTTATAGAACACGAAGAAAATTTCAATAGAAATGTAATAGTCGTCGATGATAAATTCGCCTCTACAATTGCTCTTCACATTTCTTTCAATAATCTGGATCCAGAACAAAAAACTATAGCAGAGCGCCGGAAGCGCTATGATCAATTGCTCTTCACATTTCTTTCAATAATCTGGATCCAGAACAAAAAACTATAGCAGAGCGCCGGAAGCGCTCCATAAGAACACTGAACGCCCAGCTTCGCAGAGCTGCTCTCTCCCCAGCCCACAGCATAGTGTGGAATCTGGATCCTTTCATCGAGCACCATTTCTTTTAGATAGAAAGGTGTTCTGACTCTGATTGGTTGAAATGGAAAGAAGCAATTGAGACTGAGCCTAACTCGCTAAATAAAATAAAAGTGTTTATTAGTCCTCCTATACTTACCCCTAAAGGTGTGATTCCAGTAGGATCCAAATGGTATTTTTATGAAAAAAGAATGAATAAAATGAGGTGGTTAGATATAAAGCGAGACTTGTAGCTCAAGGGTTCTCACATAGACCCGGACTAGATTTTGAACAAACTTACTCTGCTGTCATAGACGACACATCGTTCCATTATATAATATCGCTGGCAGTAAAAATGAATTTAGAAATGCAGTTAATGGATGTTGTGACCACATATTTATATGGGTCACTAGACACTGACATATATATGAAAGTACCTGTGGGCATCCAAAATCCTTTATGTAAAGGAAAAATAAATAAAAATATGTTTAGTGTAAAATTACAAAAGTCATTATATGGCTTAAAATAATCAGGAAGAATGTGGTTGTGTAGATCGAGTGAATTCCTTTTAAAACAAGGATATGAGAATAAAGATATCAGTCCTTGCATCTTCACTAAGAAATTGTTTGATGGATTCTGTATTATATCCATATATATAGATGATATAAATATTATAGGGATATGTAAGGATGTCAAAAGGGCATGCTTGTGTTTAAAGTAGGACTGTCAAAGCGGGCAGGCCCGCCCCACCGCGGTCCTATATTTTGGTGGGCTTGGCTAAGATTACTACAACCCTAGCCCGCCCCGCGGGCTTTTAAAAAATATAAATAAAAAATAAAAATTAAATATAATATATATATATATATATATATATATATATATATATATATAAACTTAGTGTTCTGTGCGTGTGTTCTGTGTACGCACAAAACACTAAGTTTGTAAAATTATATTATATTATATATATATATATATATATATAAAAGTATTATATTATATATTATATATTATATATATATTATATTATTTATTATATATATATTTTTAAAAAGGACTTGGCCCGCGGGCCGACTCGCGGCCCGCGCGGGCTAACCCGCGTGGGTTGCGGGTCAATTCTAGCCCGCCCCGTTAGGCCCGCATTTTTGCGGGCCTATTTTTTCATGACCCTAACCCGCCCCACGGTGAGGCGGGTGTGGGCCGGCCCACGGGCTTTGGTCCATTTTGACAGTACTAGTTTAAATGAAGAACTCGAAATGAAAGACTTGGAAAAAATCAAGTTTTGTCTCGGCCGGCAGATCAAGCACCTTCCAGAAGGAATATTCATACATTAATCCAAATACACGGGTAAGTTATTGGAAAGATTCTACGTGGATAAATCTCATCCACTTAGTACTCCAATAGTAGTCCGATCACTTGACGTTGATAAGGACCCATACAAACCTAAAGAGGATAATGAGGATATTCTAGGACCAGAAGTCCCTTACTTAAGTGCCATAGGAACACTTTTATATCTTCCTAACTGCACTAGATCGGATATTGCATTTTCAGTAGATATGCTAGCTCGATTTAGTGCTGCTCCAACCAAAAGACATTGGAATGGCATAAAACATATCCTCAGATATTTTCAAGGCACAATGGATCTTGGGCTTCTATTTAAAAGAGACCAAGACACCACATCAACGGGATATTCGGATGCTGGTTATATGTGTGATCCACATAATGCTAGATATAGATCGGATATGTATTCCTTTGTGAAGATACTACTATCTCATAGAAATCAGTTAAACAAACACTAGTAGCTACCTCGTCAAACCACTCTAAAATCATTGCTTTGTACGAGACCTCACAAGAATGTGTATGGTTGAGGTCACTAATACATAATATTCAAGACTTGTGTGAAATAATGAGTACTAGAAAGACCCCCATTGTCCTGTATGAGGACAATGCAGCATGTGTTGCACAAATGAGTAATGAATATGTTAAAGGTAATCTCACTAAACATATTGCACCAAATTTTTTTTTTATCCACATGAGGTCTAGAAGAGTGGTGAAATACAAGTTCAAAAGATTCAATCTAGTGAAAATCTAGCAGATTTATTCACTAATGAGTCCTTACTTACATCTACTTTTGAAAAGTACATACATAAAATTGGTATGTGTAAGTTAGGAAGGTTGTTGTCTTCCGGGAGAGCAACTACATCTCGGTACACATAAATTATCGATCCAAAAGACCAACAACTCTTAGATTGAACCCAGCAGGTTACAATTGTACTCTTAGGTCCAAAAGACCTACAACTCTTATATTGAACCCAGAAGGTTACGATTGTACTCTTTTTCCCTAAATTGAGTTTTTTTCTCACATGGTTTTCTCAGTGTAAGGTTTTTAATGAGGCAACCGAAGCAACACATGAATTACCCATATATCATGTACTATTTTCTCACCTATATTTTTCTCACAAGGTTTTTCTAGTGAGTTTTTAACGAGGCATGAATATGGCTAAGTAATGTCCAAGTCAGGGGGAGTGTTACAAAATATATTAAGTATGGACATTATTACACAATTGTAACAGCTAGATAATTTGTAACAGCCACATAATTGATGGCATTAATATAATATTGTAATCCTTGTACTATATATATATATATATATATATATATATATATATATGATTGCGTTCAGATGAGAACCACCCGCCCAGGAGAGAACTAATAACACTTCTCAGCGCACCACGTGTCCTAGATATAGTTGCACCTAACGTTATAATTAGGTGCACCTAACGTTATAACTAGGTGCACCTAACGTTATAACTAGGTGCACTTAGGTGCATGAATGTTAACAAGTTAAATTACTTGCACTTGTAAGTGAAAATAGGTGCACAAGTGCAAGTAAAATGTATTACAGATGCCAGTAAATTGTACACTGAGCATCAATACTAAGTGTACCTAATCTTATAACTAAGTGCACCTAATGTTATAACTAAGTGCACCTAAGTGCATGAATGTTAACAAGGTAAATTACTTGCACTTATAAGTAAAAATAGGTGCACATGTAAATGAAGAATATGTGCACTTGTAAGTGAAACTAGGTGCACTTATAACACAATTACTTGCACCAAAGTTCAAGTTATTTACGAAAATGCCACCGCGTCGTTTTTTTAAAAGTATATCTAATTTGTTGATCTGGACATGTGGGTGGCTACGAAACGTTATTATTTCCTTCTTGGGCGACCTTTCGCACCTGAGCGCGCCCCTACGTGTGTGTGTATATATATATATATATATATATATATATCAAATGCGGCGGCGAGCTCTGGTGCGGTCATGCGGCCTAATCTGCACTGTCCAATTTCATTAATCTTACTGAAATTCGCGTATGTTTAAGTGGGGTTATTATGGTAATTTTAGTATTTATATTACGTGAATTGGAATGGTGCATTTTAGTACATAGTGTGGTGCGTTTGAATACATGCTGTGGTGCGTTTTATTACGTATGTTGGTGCATTAACTGTGTTGTGGAATGATGTGTTTTAATTTATCCGTTGATGCATTTTCATATGTAGAATGATGTGTAATTGTGTTGTGGAATGGTGTGTTTTAATACGTCGTCTGGTGCATTTTAATACATTGAATGGTGTGTATTTTAACACATGTGTTTCTAATAAGTGTGGTGCATTTTAATACGTATAATGGTGCATATTTTAGCACATGTTTTCTTTTTTCTTTTTTTTTTTTTTTTGAAAACTAGCACATTTTTTCTAATATGTGTAAATAGTGTATGCTTATAATCTGACATAAGGCACGTTGTGGTACATTTTAATACCTAGAATGATGTGTTTTATTAAGTATATTGATGAATTTTAAGTGAATAGACGCATTTGGTATATTGTATGGAATGGTGTGTTTTATCGATCCTCTGGTGCGTTTTAGTACGTAGAATGGTGTGTTCTGTAACATATATATATTGCGCGTTGATTTGATGAGTTGATATGATCTAATGGCTGAAAATAGGCCACACGGCCACACCTAATGACCAGGCCACACCTGATCATGACTATATATAGTCATAATCAAGTGTGGTGTGGTCGCGCTTTAACGTGCGGTCAGTGCGGCCGCACCACTATGTATACAGATATATATCATTCAATGTTAGAAAATGCACCACACAAATATGCACCGTTTGGTACACATCACCAAAAAATACACCACTAGGTATGTAAATATACACCACACAGTGTTAGGAAAATGCACTATTAGGGGCAGGGGAGTTATGGTGCATTATTTTGGGGGTGTGTATTTTCATTGTGGTGCATTTTCTAACATTGAGTGTTGTATATTTGTATACATAGTGGTCTATTCCGCACCGGTCGCACGGGAAGACGCGGCCACATTTGAATATATATATATATATATATATATATATATATATATATATATATAAAAGGAACTGATCTTCTGCTCATTATTACTGTTTCTATACTTTTTGTTTTCCTACATTATTTTATACTGCAAGTCTGCAACACATCGGTTAGGAATTTACGAGCCAACGAGCATCAAACTACAACACGAAACACAATAAATCCAAAATTGATTTATGATTTTTTTTTAAAAAAAAATACTTGATGGGGATATGGGTACCCGAGGGCCCATTTCATCTGGAAGGTCTTGGCCCCAAGCGAGGTGTCTATTTGTATTGCTAAGATGCTGGCCCAACAAGAATACTGGAAGACTATTGGGCTATGGAAATAAGGGAGTGTGTCCAGCATGTACGGTGCGCCCTCGCGCACCTTACCTACACCCCCATCTCTAGGGTACTGCAGGGGGGGGGGGGTGCCGCTGACTGCCTGGGTGGCCACGTCGGTTGGGGAGCTGGCCCCGGGCGGCTGAGGCGTGCCTCACGCCCCTAGTATAGCGTCGAGCGTGCCACTCGCGCCCCCTCTTCTTGAGGTAGGGAGCTGTGGTGCATTGCTGTGTTTAGAGTGGTGCGGTATGGCATGATATTAGGGGGGTTGGTAATTGAACCTGCCGGCTAGCGTATGGCTAGCAAGATTAGTCCATCGGACTCCCTATGAAGTAGCGTGGCTAGCAGGGTCCAAGCATCCACTGAAGTACCAATGGCACCCCCACTGGCAGGGGTGGTAGTTTGGGTTGGTGCAGGTTCGAGGTCGTGGCATGGAGGTATGGAAGGGGTAATGATTGGACCCTATTGGATGACACATGACCAACAAGGTGAGCCCACTAATCTCTCTGTGACATGGTGTGGCTAGAGGGGACCATGCACCCCAGCGCACCATCGGTGCCCCTACCGCGGGGGTTGGTAGTAGGGGGTAAGGAGGGGTGGTATTGATGGTGGGTGAGAAGGTGAAGACGTGGGTAAAGAAACCAGGGCATGCAGGGACACGTGGAGGATAGATAGGGAAGGTCATCCGATGACGTAAACTTGTCAACAATCCCGAAGAGCCTCTACACTATATAAGGCACCATTTCCCTCCCTTTAAGACCTCGGGAATTACTTAATCCCCCCTGGTCCAGTGGTATGGGTTCCTAACCTTCAACCTATATACCAAGGTTCGATTCCTAGTAGTTACAGTATTATTCTTAGTCCATTCCCTAGGCGGGACACGTGGAGGATAGATAGGGAAGGTCATCCGATGACGTACACTTGTCAACAATCTAGAAGAGCCTCTACACTATATAAGGCACTTTTCCCTCCTTTTAAGACATGACCTCGGGAATCACTTAGTACCCCCTGGTCCAGTGGTATGGGTTCCTATCCTTCAACCTATATACCAGGGTTCGATTCCTAGTAGTTACAGTATTATTCTTAGTCCATTCCCTAGGCTATAGCTTATACTATTTATTTATTATTTGGGCCGCCATTTTCGGCCAATATCTCTGGCTTTGTACGTACTATCTTGGGCTTAGCACCCCGTGTATTAATACTACTATTTTCCTACCCCCGTTCTGTACCTCTATACCCGGTTTATGGTGGACCCGGTCCCAATAAAATCATCAGTGGCGCCGTCTGTGGGGACGCTACGAAAAGTACGCGTTCCTAGTTTCTACCCGTTTTACCATCCCCCTTTGCCCAATCAAACTCGAGGTATGCTGAAATGGGTGAGTCCGTTCCACACAACCACACCCTCCAAGTCCGCAGTAACACCTTAACTAGCAAGGAGAAAGACACCGAGGGAGCCTCAGTACAAGGTGTTGGAAGCCGCAACTAGTGCCGGAATGAGATAACTCATCATGAGTTTGGAACGCTCACCGTCTGAAAAGATTTTTTCCAATAAATAGGATATGATAAAGGAGAAAAGGCCCTAGGGAGGTAATTTTACTCGTAATCGGTCTGCATTAGTGTATGGTCTTTAGTTCGTTTCAATAAATTATTTATGTCGATGAAATATGTGCTCCTATATGCTATGCATGTTTTGGCATGTGGGTTTGCGTTGCTTTGGAGGCAACCCACATGCGCGTACTGGACCTGCAAGGCAGGGTAGGCGGTCCATGCGCTGGTTACTTAGTCGAGCGGGGCGTGTGGGTTTGCATTGCTTGGAGGCAACCCACATGCGCGTACTGGACCTGCAAGGCAGGGTAGGCGGTCCATGTGCTGGTTACTTAGGCGAGCGGGGCATGTGGGTTTGCATTGCTTGGAGGCAACCCACATGCGCGTACTGGACCTGCAAGGCAGGGTAGACGGTCCATGCGCTGGTTACTTAGGCAAGCGGGGCGTGTGGGTTTGCATTGCTTGGAGGCAACCCACATGCGCGCACTGGATCTGCAAGGCAGGGTAGGCGGTCCGTACGCTAGTTACTTAGGCGTGCGGGGCGTGTGGGTTTGCGTTGCTTGGAGGCAACCCACATGCGCGCACTGCAAGGCAGGGTAAGCGGTCCGTGCGCTGGTTACTTAAGCGTGCGAGGCGTGTGGGTTTGCGTTGCTTGGAGGCAACCCACATGCGCTGGTTACTTAGGCGAGTGGGGTGTGTGGGTTTGCGTTGCTTGGAGCCCTATGGTGGACCCGCCACGATTGCTCTACCACCAAAAGTCAGGGCCCACTATTACTCATATTGAACATATGTAACAAAAAGTAGCAATTAAGGGGTCACCTCAACCTCTCGACACCCGGTGATGAAACAAACAATGAATCGATGCTCGATTGGATGTAAGTTAACATGGATGGCGTGGTGATTGGTGAGGAATTCAGATACTAAGGGAAGGGGGCTAGTTGGAGACCATAAGGCATGTGGTATGCAGCAGCGACACGTGGTAATGGTGTGACGTGAAATAATGGAAGTGAGGGCATTTGGAGGCGGCATACCATGTGGTGCGATGCGACATGTGTTTGGAGAATTTGGGAACTAAGATTTGAGTTTGGAAGGGGGATGGAGACCTGAAGGTGGAGATGGTATTGAATTCTACTTCCTTCAGTCATCCAGATGTCTAAAGAAAGTGGGGGACTCGTGATGGGGATATGGGTACCCGAGGGCCCATTTCATCTGGAAGGTCTTGGCCCCAAGCGAGGTGTCTATTTGTATTGCTAAGATGCTGGCCCAACAAGAATACTGGAAGACTATTGGGCTATGGAAATAAGGGAGTGTGTCCAGCATGTACGGTGCGCCCTCGCGCACCTTACCTACACCCCCATCTCTAGGGTACTGCAGGGGGGGGGGGTGCCGCTGACTGCCTGGGTGGCCACGTCGGTTGGAGAGCTGGCCCCGAGCGGCTGAGGCGTGCCTCACGCCCCTAGTATGGCGTCGAGCGTGCCACTCGCGCCCCCTCTTCTTGAGGTAGGGAGCTGTGGTGCATTGATGTGTGTAGAGTGGTGCGATATGGCATGATATTAGGGGGGTTGGTAATTAAACTTGCCGGCTAGCGTATGGCTAGCAAGATTAGTCCATCGGACTCCACATGAAGTAGCGTGGCTAGCAGGGTCCAAGCATCCACTGAAGTACCAATGGCACCCCCACTGGCAGGGGTGGTAGTTTGGGTTGGTGTAGGTTCGAGGTCGTGGCATGGAGGTATGGAAGGGGTAGTGATTGGACCCTATTGGATGACACATGACCAACAAGGTGAGCCCACTGATCTCTCCGTGGCATGGTGTGGCTAGAGGGGACCATGCACCCCAGCGCACCATCGGTGCCCCTACCGCGGGGGTTGGTAGTAGGGGGTAAGGAGGGGTGGTATTGATGGTAGGTGAGAAGGTGAAGACGTGGGTAAATAAACCAGGGCATGCAGGGACACGTGGAGGATAGATAGGGAAGGTCATCCGATGACGTACACTTGTCAACAATCCAGAAGAGCCTCTACACTATATAAGGCACCCTTCCCTTCCTTTAAGACATGACCTCGGGAATCACTTAATCCCCCCTGGTCCAGTGGTATGGGTTCCTAACCTTCAACCTATATACTAGGGTTTGATTCTTAGTAGTTACAGTACTATTCTTAGCCTATTCCCTAAGCTATAGCTTATACTATTTATTTTTTATTTGGGCCGCCATTTTCGGCCAATATCTCTGGCTTTGTACGTACTATCTTGGGCTTAGGGCCCCGTGTATTAATACTACTATTTTCCTACCCCCGTTCTGTACCTCTATACCCGGTTTATGGTGGACCCGGTCCCAATAAAACCATTAATACTAAATCTAATCACTAAACTACTTAAAAGGAATGGAATTCAAGAATCAAGCTAAAAAAGAACGCAGACAAGCNTGTGGGTTTGCATTGCTTGGAGGCAACCCACATGCGCGTACTGGACCTGCAAGGCAGGGTAGACGGTCCATGCGCTGGTTACTTAGGCAAGCGGGGCGTGTGGGTTTGCATTGCTTGGAGGCAACCCACATGCGCGCACTGGATCTGCAAGGCAGGGTAGGCGGTCCGTACGCTAGTTACTTAGGCGTGCGGGGCGTGTGGGTTTGCGTTGCTTGGAGGCAACCCACATGCGCGCACTGCAAGGCAGGGTAAGCGGTCCGTGCGCTGGTTACTTAAGCGTGCGAGGCGTGTGGGTTTGCGTTGCTTGGAGGCAACCCACATGCGCTGGTTACTTAGGCGAGTGGGGTGTGTGGGTTTGCGTTGCTTGGAGCCCTATGGTGGACCCGCCACGATTGCTCTACCACCAAAAGTCAGGGCCCACTATTACTCATATTGAACATATGTAACAAAAAGTAGCAATTAAGGGGTCACCTCAACCTCTCGACACCCGGTGATGAAACAAACAATGAATCGATGCTCGATTGGATGTAAGTTAACATGGATGGCGTGGTGATTGGTGAGGAATTCAGATACTAAGGGAAGGGGGCTAGTTGGAGACCATAAGGCATGTGGTATGCAGCAGCGACACGTGGTAATGGTGTGACGTGAAATAATGGAAGTGAGGGCATTTGGAGGCGGCATACCATGTGGTGCGATGCGACATGTGTTTGGAGAATTTGGGAACTAAGATTTGAGTTTGGAAGGGGGATGGAGACCTGAAGGTGGAGATGGTATTGAATTCTACTTCCTTCAGTCATCCAGATGTCTAAAGAAAGTGGGGGACTCGTGATGGGGATATGGGTACCCGAGGGCCCATTTCATCTGGAAGGTCTTGGCCCCAAGCGAGGTGTCTATTTGTATTGCTAAGATGCTGGCCCAACAAGAATACTGGAAGACTATTGGGCTATGGAAATAAGGGAGTGTGTCCAGCATGTACGGTGCGCCCTCGCGCACCTTACCTACACCCCCATCTCTAGGGTACTGCAGGGGGGGGGGGTGCCGCTGACTGCCTGGGTGGCCACGTCGGTTGGAGAGCTGGCCCCGAGCGGCTGAGGCGTGCCTCACGCCCCTAGTATGGCGTCGAGCGTGCCACTCGCGCCCCCTCTTCTTGAGGTAGGGAGCTGTGGTGCATTGATGTGTGTAGAGTGGTGCGATATGGCATGATATTAGGGGGGTTGGTAATTAAACTTGCCGGCTAGCGTATGGCTAGCAAGATTAGTCCATCGGACTCCACATGAAGTAGCGTGGCTAGCAGGGTCCAAGCATCCACTGAAGTACCAATGGCACCCCCACTGGCAGGGGTGGTAGTTTGGGTTGGTGTAGGTTCGAGGTCGTGGCATGGAGGTATGGAAGGGGTAGTGATTGGACCCTATTGGATGACACATGACCAACAAGGTGAGCCCACTGATCTCTCCGTGGCATGGTGTGGCTAGAGGGGACCATGCACCCCAGCGCACCATCGGTGCCCCTACCGCGGGGGTTGGTAGTAGGGGGTAAGGAGGGGTGGTATTGATGGTAGGTGAGAAGGTGAAGACGTGGGTAAATAAACCAGGGCATGCAGGGACACGTGGAGGATAGATAGGGAAGGTCATCCGATGACGTACACTTGTCAACAATCCAGAAGAGCCTCTACACTATATAAGGCACCCTTCCCTTCCTTTAAGACATGACCTCGGGAATCACTTAATCCCCCCTGGTCCAGTGGTATGGGTTCCTAACCTTCAACCTATATACTAGGGTTTGATTCTTAGTAGTTACAGTACTATTCTTAGCCTATTCCCTAAGCTATAGCTTATACTATTTATTTTTTATTTGGGCCGCCATTTTCGGCCAATATCTCTGGCTTTGTACGTACTATCTTGGGCTTAGGGCCCCGTGTATTAATACTACTATTTTCCTACCCCCGTTCTGTACCTCTATACCCGGTTTATGGTGGACCCGGTCCCAATAAAACCATTAATACTAAATCTAATCACTAAACTACTTAAAAGGAATGGAATTCAAGAATCAAGCTAAAAAAGAACGCAGACAAGCAATTTAACAATTAGAAAAGAGTTAATACCCAATATAGTCCCCGACTATAGTGGTTTTACTCAATTTAGTCCTAAATGACTTTTTGTGCTCAATTTAGTCCTCGACTTTGATGGTTTTACCCAATTTAGTCATTTGTTAAAAATTCTGTTAGTTGACGCTTAGAAATAAGGTCCTAATGGTAATTTTTCATCCTTCGTCCCATTTGCTTCTTCCCCTTATTGAGGTCCACGCAGAAATGTAAATCTTTATACCCAAATATTTGTTTACTTTGTATTTATTTATTTAGGGTTGAAGTTGATTTGGTATGAAAATTTGTGTTTTTGCGTTGATCTTAATAAGGGGAAGAATAAGGAATTATCCCAAATGAGATGAATGATGAGAAATTACCATTATGACCGTATTTCTAACCGTCAACTAACAGAATTTTTAACAAGAGGACTAAATTGTGTAAAACCATCAAAGTCGAGGACTAAATTAAGCACAAAAAGTCATTTAGGACTAAATTGAGTAAAACCACTATAGTCGAGGACTATATTGGGTATTAACTCAATTAGAAAAATACTATGAATATGAATTCATTATAAAAAAATCTTATGTAGTTTATCAACTCTTATTTTGGGTTCGTTTTAACTCTTAGCCGATCACTCACCCTTTTAATTTATAAAGCATTGAATTAAATGACATGAAATGTACTTAGATAATTATATAGTAGAGTTAATTACACTTTTGGTCATATGACTATAGGAGTCTTGTTAATTTCAGTACTTGACTTTAAAAACTAACAATTTAGTCTCGTAACTATGCAATTTTTAACACATTTGGTCCACCGGCCAAAATGTCGCCGGAAAAATGTAAACCTTTTAAAATTATTTATTTATGAGGGCAAAATGGTCAATTGATGTTAAAAAAAAAAGGGAAAAATCGTCGTCGTCGTCTCATCGCCGTCACTGGCGGAGGAATCAGCTGCTGGAAATCGACATAGCCGCCCTTTTCTACAGAGCAATAGAAGCTGGAGAAAGGGAGACCACATACCCACGGCTTCTACGACCTATGTGCCGCTCAGATCTGCATGATTGGATGGGCAACAACGAAACTTCCGTCGACTACCTCCCACCGCCATTGCTTCGCCGAAACCTCTGCTGCTGTTATCGGTGAACCATCATCGTCATCTACTGCTCAATGTTGCCAACGGTTCGTCGAGGGAGATCCGTCGTCATCATCCAAAATTTCGCCGTCCATCGACAACGGTGGTGGCCAACTGTGGAATCTTGAGAAAAATTTCGACACCCAGAAGGGGATTTGGTGTTGCAAACTTGGAAACTTGGAAGGAAATCGTTAGCAATCGACAAAAGAAAAAAGAAAATGAGGAGAAGACAAGATATGGTGTCGCCGCACCAGTGGATTTGCTACCGCCGGCCATGATTGAGAAAGAATCAGACGGCGAGCAGTGCAAAGGAAGAAGAAGGTGACGTCAATTGACCATTTTGCCCTCATGAATAAATAATTTAAAAAGATTATATTTTTCCGGCGACATTTTGGCCGATGATTTGGCCGGTGGACCAAATGTGTCAAAAATTGCATAGTTACGGAACTAAATTGTTAGTTTTTAAAGTCAAGTACTAAAATTAACAAGACCGATCCCTATAATTACAGGACCAAAAGTGTAATTAACTCTTAAATAGTATGGTAACTTCATCATATTTATACACCCGAGGTTTCATCATATTCAAAATATTTAAATAATGCTTGATAAACAAGTAGTAATTCAAAAGTAAAAAGAATTGAAAACAAACAATTACTCAAGTTCTTTTCTTAATTATATTGCTTGAAAAGGCTGAACCAATTTTCCTAATTTCCCTTTCTTTGTCATGACCTCTGTCATAAATGGGAGAGAAGGGTTCTATGCCCCATTCATGCTGCAAATCGATGCATATTTATAGTGTTCTTGGACTCAACAACCATCAATATTCCTTGAAACACAATTTTCATTAGTTATCCGCAAGCTCGTTACATTAAAAATAAGGGTCATGTCTAATTGTTTAATTTGAACTTTCATTGTTTTTATTCTGAGATGCAATCTAAATATAATAAAGTAAACTGCAAAGATAAAGACAATAATAGAGAGACTAGAACATAGGGAGAGAGATATATTTTTTAATATTTAAATTTCGCTATAATGATAGATATTTATATTTATAAAGGTAAGAAACATAATTCCAAAAGACCTCTGAAAGATGAAGATAGAAGCCCATTTGAAAGTTATTGTATTATATGACAAAAATTAGAATGTAATTAAAAATTTTTGTCCAAATATAATGCATAAAAATTTAACCAAAGAAAGAATACAATTTAAAAGTTAATTTTAAAGTGCCATTTTTCGTTCATATTTAAATACAAAATTATTCAACAAAATTTCTATGTCAATTTCTTCTAAAATTTTATTTTCAATTATAACTAGTATTTTCACTCGTGCGTTGCACGGAATGAATTTGTCATAATATTTTAAGAATATTTGGATCGATATAAAATTATATAAATTATAACAATGAATATTATATCTAGTGAAATTGATGAAACGGGTTGAATCTATTATGTTTTTTGATGTTATCCTTGCTTGAATTCGATCAAATAATTGTCCAATTACCCATACGATGCACAAATAAATTTTTTTATTATATATTTAGATAATAAAATTAAATATAAAATTATAAACAATTCAAAATAAAGTGTACATTTATTTGATTAAAAGATTAATGCAAAAGTATCACTCAATTAATTGAATAATATATGACTCGCTTGTCTGTAATTATCTTAAAAAATATCGATATGTAACATGATTTATGTAATTATATTATGGATTAATATTTGATGCACCGCCAATGTATAGATGCTATACAACGGTGGTGAAGTAAAAGATGCCACATCATTAAAAAAAAAGTCAATATTGTCCGAATCTTTTTTGGTAAAATATTTAAGACTAGTATTTTATTAGGAAACTCTTTATTTCTAATTAACAAAATATATCTACTCTTCTAAACATATTTATTACTTAATTATTATCTATCTAATTTCCTAAATATTTTTATTAGATACATTATTAATTAAATTGATAAATGGTGATTATTAGATTAAATATATACTAATCACACGGTGATAAGGAAGTTTATTCAAAATTAAACAAAACTCACGAGGGATGTTTATTCCATTACTATGTCACAATATTAGTCAAAAATTTAAAAAAAATATTAGTCAAACTTCAATTTTTTTTAAATCATAAATAAAAATTTAACGAGTAATTTAATTTTAATTTTAGTACTTCAACCCATAGTCCATAATTTTAGTACTTCAACCCATAGTCCATACACACACAAAAAAAAAATTACCTACTACAAAATAGAGATGGACGATGTCACGATGACAATTTTAATAAATAAAATAATAAAATTTACCAAAATGGTCCCCGACTATTGCGAAATTACGAATTTGGTCCTCGACATATTTTCGTGCACAAATAAGTCCTTGACTATGAAAACTTTCACCATTTTGGTCCTCTATTAGTTTAGGCGTTAGTAGTCCGTGTAATATGAGGGTATTCAAGTAATTTCGCCCAATTTTAACCATTTTAATCCTCTCTTCCATTATTTTTTTTTTTATTTTCATGTTATTAGCTTCCATTTTTATTTTGTTTGCTGGTTCATCTTCAGTCGTGGCTCTTCTTTGATGATGATAGTGGCCCATACATTATAATCCATCATCATCGTTCATCTTTAATCAACCAAAAGAAAACCTACCTGATGCAACGCCGGTCGAAGAAGAAAGAAGAAGCAGCAACTGCCTGTAGCAAGGAAGAGAGATGAGTGTCGCGCCGGCACCGGGGGTGTAGCTCGTAACCCCGCTAGAGACCCAACATCGCCTCTACCCTTCCGGCGATGGAGAGGTGGTTGTGGTAGTCGAACCTGGGAATGTCAACGTCGGCGATCATTTTGTATTGAGAAATCTTGTGTTCCCAGGTTCTAAAATTTAAAGACGAATCCGCGAATCCGAGTATTCAACGACGGGCAACAGCAACTGACGACAACTTGATACGTCTGGGTATTCAAATTGTTCTTTTTTAGAGTAAGAACAAACTCCGCTTCCTACTTCGAGTGTACGCAACTCCAATACTTAAACAAGGAAAATGAAAGAAATAAACTAATGATAATTCTGCTTGCTTCCTTTTGTTGTGTACATGGTATTTAAAGGCACTGATGTTTCTACTAGAAAAGAAGAAAACAAAATAAAACTAAAGAACATATTTTAAAGTAAAGTATTGCGGGCACTAGAAGAAATAGCTTCAGATATGACAATTGCTTTGCTCGAGGGAATCTGCCCAAACCATTTATCTCTTCCATGCATGCATAGCTGTAGTTTGTTTTAGGGAATCTGCCAAGATGTTGGTAATTTTTTATTTACCCATAAACAAATGAATGGTCTTGTTTGTATCTGCTGTTGCCGCCTGACCGACGAAGTGGTAAGTTATTACTTACTGTGTTTGTTGTATTGTCCGCATCACGACACCAAGACTCCCCGCCCTTCCCTACGAATCTGCCAGCCGCAGTAACGGACAACGAAGCCAACGCTCCCCGTCCTCCCCTGCGAATCTGCAAGCAGTTGCCGACGACGATGTTTCCCGCCCTCCCCTTCGAATTTGAGAGTAGTAGTAGTACAGTCAACGACGAAGACTCCGCATCTCCGCCTCCCACCCTTCCCTGCGAATCTGGTAGGTGTTCTTTATTGATTTGATTTGGTTCTACATCGTGTGTGATGGCTTCCAACCTTCGAACTTGTTTGCAACCAGGACTGAAGAGATGGTTTATCATGAAGGAGAAGAGGTGAACCAGCAAACAAAACAAAAAATGGAAGCTATTAACGTGAAAATAAAAAAATAATAATGGAAGATAGGACCAAAATGGTTAAAATTGTGCGAAATTACTTGAATACCCTCCTATTACACGGACTACTAACGCCTAAACTAACAAATGACCAAAATGGTGAAAGTTTTCATAGTCAAGGACTTATTTGTGCACGAAAATATGTCGAGGACCAAATTGGTAATTTCGCAATAGTCGGGGACCATTTTGGTAATTTATTCTTTATAAAATATTGAAAAGTCCAATTTTGATCTGAAAGTCAAAGCACTTTAAAACAAAACTAAAGAATTTTTATATATGTTTATTTTCTATGATTGTAAAATTTTATTTCATCCTGATTTACTATCACAAATCCTGTCGAACAAAGTATGAGGCTCCAGGGGTGAGAGACTTCGCGTTTTGTGGGCAAGATTTAAAGTTCCCAATCATAAAAAATTGATGACTTAATTCTTTATTATAATTCTAATTTCAAGAATTGAAAAGATATATTACCGATAAACATTGAAAATAAGTGAATATTAAGTGAACATGCAAATCGCAATGGTTGAGGCAAGACTGATAGGAAGAGTGGGGAAAGTAGTCAACTTGCTGCTTAAAAAACAAAAGATTGGAAGAAACTTTTTTAGAAGACTTTGCGCAAAAAAAAAAAAATAATTACAAAAATTTTGTTTATAAAATTGCTTTTGATTAATGTAAACTATTCTCATTTCCCACTAGCATCGGCTGAGGAAGATGATGACTATTCCCATTTGGTGCACTGAAGATGAAGAGTTTCCTAATAAAATACAAGTCTTAAATATTTTGTAAATAAGGACTCGGTCAATATTGCCCCTTTTTAATGAAATTACTTTTTAATAATGTGATTACATCGTGGTTCTTTGCCTAATTTGATGATACAACTGAAGGCGGCAATGTGGTTGATTGCGTAACTCACGATTTAGTCTATAGTGACTCTAAAGTCCTGTGAGTTTAAGATTAGTCAGGCGAAATTAAAATCACATAAATTTATAATAAATAAATAAGCACTAAAGTGCCATATACGTTATGCAGTGCTCTATTGATTTATTTATTTTAATTAGAGTTAATTCCAAAAATGGTCCTTCATCTATTGACTTTTACCAATTTTTGTTCTTGACTTTTAATTTGACCAAAGTTGGTCTCTTAACTATTGATTTAGTCATTCTGTTAAATCTATGTTAAATAGATGTTAAAATTGAAGGCAAAAATGTAAAATCAAATATTTTAACCTTTTTTTTTCACTTTGTTGATGTACATGCTAATTCACAATGTTACATTTTGTTCAACTATGAATATAATTGAAAATCATAGTTTAACATTCTAATTGGTCAATATATTTCAATGTTGTTAATTATTGTTGATGCATAGGCTAATTCACAATGTTAGAAAAATGGCAAATTAGAACAATAAAAAATTAACACAAAATAAAGTAAAAAAAAATAAAAATTTAACATAGTGGTGCCCTTTTCTACCATTTTTGCTATCAAATAAAGAAAAAAAATCAAATACAATAATAAAATATACAATAACACTCCACATCCAGTTAGAGAATTTACAAAAAAAAAAAAAAAAAAAATTGTTATAGAGTATATATTACATTGCAATAAACCAAAAAAATCAAAAATAAAATACAGGAAAAAATTTTGATTACTTGAAACAATTTAACATAAAATGTAACAAATTATATATATATTGACTCACATTGTTCCCTATATAATCTTGCGATGCAGGAGAGAAAACAAAGTGAAGAATAAAAGTTTAAATATTTGATATTTACATTTTTATTTTTAATTTTAACACCTATTTAATATAGATTTAATAAAATGACCAAAATTAATACAAAATCAATAGTTAAGGGACTAATTTTGGTCAAATTAAAAGTTAAAAACAAAAATTGATAAAAGTTAATAGTCAAAACATTATTTATGAAATTAACTCTTTTAATTATGTGTTTACGTTAAAAAAAATGCAAATAAATTTGAGGGGAAAAAATCGTCTACACCAGTGTAGCGGAAAGAACTGGTCGGAGCATACGATGTCGTGTTGCTCGTTACTGCCCTCCTCGAACCCGCAGTCTCCGTCCCTCTTCTCCAAGCCCTTCAGCTCCGCCAAACGTTTCAGCTCTCGTATCAGTGCTTCTGCGGATGTCCCTGACTTCCTCTCAGCTGATTGGTACACACACTTATGTATATGTATTATTTTTGTAGTTTTGACGTATTTTGATCATTTTTATGTTCTGAATATATGTTCAAAAATTGGATAATTTATAAGGGAATGAAAACAAAACCAAATGTTGAAGCTCTCAGTCTAAATTATTTTTATTTTAATTTTGCGGATAAAATGGTTTTTTTTTTCTGAGTACTGGAATTGATTTCTTTTGTTTTTATAACTATTTATTTATTCTAATGAACAAGTAAATTAGGCTTGTGATAATGCTAGATGAATTATTTTATTATCATAAATTCATTGAGATTTCAGTAGCTAGTAAAATAAATTAACAAAAAGAATAACATAAAACTTTACCTTGAGGAACATTATAAACTAAGTACTCCATTTTGGTCTGAGGTATGGAATCTCCCATTGGTTATAAATGAAAATTCAGACTTAATGGTCCATAAAAGTCTTGATAGGACACTAAACATAATGGAAAGGATGCTGCAGGCTATGTCATTATTATTGGATTATGGCGCCATTGTTCCATTGTTTGGATAGAGTAAATTGCTTCATGTTGGGAACCTATAATCTCATATCAGTTAGAATATGTATTGTTTTACTAACACAAGAAAATGTGAATATGTGAGGTTTGAGGAATAACTGATCAAAATTGGCATGTTTGGATTTTATAGTACTGAGCCATTTGTGTAAATGTAGAACATGCTCCTCTATAACCTCCATTTAAGACAGATACTCACCGGTGTTTGAGTTAGATGTTTTCTTAAATTTTGTCTCACTTTGGATGCATTTACTCAAGTGTAGATCCTTCAATGATAATCCTATGTTTATATCTGCGGTGTAGATATGATGTTAATACCTTTTTTTTGGTGAAACTGAAAATGGAAAATAAAAAATAATGTTGGGATAATTGGTTTAAGTAATCATTCTTTAGATTTTAACTTTTCTTTTGGGAGCAAATAGATGGTCTTCCTTTTTCTTGGCCTAACTTTGACTTTATTTCTGTTATATGGAAGTATGAATTCTAATTATAGTATTTGTTTCCTTAGGCTTGAATCACGCCAAAAAAGGCCCTTTGGACCGAGACTAAGTGTAAGTGTGTAACTTCCACTCCAAACAGTTACTGTAGAAATCTCTGTTTGATCTTAAATGCATCCATTTACTACTGTATTTTCAATAGTTTAGCGCAGAAGATGCTGTCCGGTACCAACTTGATGCATTGATGTTTAATGACCAGCCCCGTCAAGATTACGGAATTGAAGTCATGTACAGGGTGCAATTTTGAACTAAAACATATTACTGTCTTTTGTGTGAGCTGCTGATCTCCAGTTGGACAATTTTATTATCTTTTTTACTTTTTTGTGTAGTTTGCTGGCTTTGATCCTTTTGAAAGATCTACATATTTTGGACGCTTCTTTGATCTGGGACAGGTCAGTAAATTTATAATATTCTCACCGCAACATCGTGTTATATACCTTTTTGGTAATAAAGGGATTATACGGAACTATGCATTCAAAAAAAGTCTTTTGACAGAATAACTGCACTCTAGAACAAAAGAAAGAAAGAAAGAAAGAAATGATTTGTTTGGGTAACTTGTTTTGCATTGGACTGCTGTGTCATCATGCAGTTTGAACGATTCAGACGGATTTTTCACCATTCAACCTATAGGATTCTGCTTGGGCATCGGGAGAGGAAAATTTTGAGTAGTTTGCAAGTTAATGAGGTATGAAAAGTTTGACATTCCTGTCATCATTGATGACCATGATTTTTATGGTAACTAAACTGATACAAAGATGATCATCTAATGGTGGTTCTACTTTCTGAATATATGCATGTCATAGAATCAGTATAAGCAGAGGGTTTGGGTCCGGGGATCTCGACCTGAGGAGGAAGAAACCTTCCAATTTACCATGGTTCAGGTTTTTGCTTTGCTCCTATCCTATTTAAATCAAACTTCAGTTCATATGTTATTGTTTAGGGTTTTGGCTTCAAATTCGGTCGGTCATCTGGGTCATAAGCAATATATTGGGAGGGAGCTTGATATCCATCAACATCAAATGGCCAAATGCTCCCATCTCTCTAATCCACAAGAAGTCGTCTTCCATGCATTTTACATACATATGAATAGACAAGAAGTCGTCTTCCATGCATTTTACATACATATGAATAGATCCTTTTTTTTTTTTTTTTTTTTTTTGCGCTGAACTGCTGATGATAGTATTTGACAAGTGGCTTCTGACTGACAGAGGGTTGGTGGTTCTTGGGATGGCTACTGGTTGACAGAGTCTTTGCTTCATGACGGAGATGCTTTCTCTGGCGGCGTGGCTTACTGAACAGCCAGCCAGCCGTCACACTATCACAGTGATGAGATGTTGAAGCATGTTTGTTGTTAGTGAATATATATAATTGAGTAAGTAAATATGTGGAACAAATAATACTTGTGTATAAAAATAGTGATCTATCTCATCAAAGTGGTGTTTATGTAGATAAAACTGTGTATAAAACATAGATTTGCATCTTGCATTAGAGATGCGGAAAATCTAATAATTAATTGTCTTGAATTGAACAAAATTGTGTTTCTCTTACAGTAGTACATTAATAACTCTTTAGACTATCATTTTCTTGCACTCAAGAGTTCAAAAAAACAAATCAATGGCATTCCCATGGGATTCATGAAAAGCACACTGCCAATAATAGTAATAACAAGTTTCAGAAACATGGGCACTGGAAAAACTGAAGCTTGACCGAATGAGTTGAGTTGAGTTATTTCTTCGCCTCGGATGGAGTGATGAATTTGGTTACAACATAGCAGTCTGGTGGAGTGATGTTTGTGTAATAGTTTTGGATGGTCTCTGTAATCTCAAACCCAAATTTCTTGTAGAATTTGATGGCATCCTCATTATTTGTCTGGACATGCAAGTAAATCTCACTCATGTTTTGCTTAGCACACAGATCAAGCACATGATTTAACAGCTTTGAACCTGCAGTAATAATATTAACCACAATCAACTAAACTCAAAAACTTGAATTTCCCAAGATGTATGTAAACCATAACCATATTTACTACGGTTACTAATTTTGTACTAATGAAAAGTTCAAAATCATTGTTGTTTTCTTTCCTTAATTCTTCACCAAATCTTGCCCTTAGTTCTTAAAAAATATCATTAAGAGAGCACTTCTGCAGACTCGAGCTAAATAAAAGTTTTTAAAACTATAGTAACCCATGATGCATTTTAGCCAATTTGATTGGCAAGATAACAAAATAGAGGCTAAAACAAGAAAGTTTGAGTTGAGTCATCCAGCAAAAAAACTCGTAAACACATTTATGATTTATTAAGCTGATGTGACTAGAATTATTTATTGGGAAAAAAAAGCACTTTATCTCTAAGATGATAAGCGCTTTACAAATTCAGTCCTTAAGACATCAGTGTTACAAATGTACCCCTTAATTATACTCCAAGGTAGCTAGTTTAGTCCCCCAAAGTGGCTATTTTGTGGATAATTAAGGAGTACATTTACTACACTTGATATCGTAGTGAGTGAATTTACCAAAACACTTCTACCTTAGTAACCAAAAGTACCTTTTTCTCCTCATTTATTCTAGGGGGTAGAAAATGAAGCATACAATAAGCAAGATGTTAAAATAGACTGCTTACCAACACCTAATCCACGATAAGGTGCCAAAACACCCAAGGTCATGATGTATACACGAACAGCCCCACCTTCCTTCTTCTCAAGCCGACATGCGATTGCACCAACACAAATGTCACTATAGTATGCTGCATAAGAAGCAATAGACCATGCACATATGTTTAATATCCTAACATTTAAATGACAATTTTTTAATAGGTATAAGATTCTTAAGTAAATATATCTTAAATATTTGGAAATGGAAAATTGAGTTTTTTCATGAAAATTTTACAATAAAAAGGTAATACTTGAACCATATTTTCCCAATATCTCAAGAATTATATGTTTGACTCAAATAACTTTTTGGTTTACAATATTAATGAAAGTGTTGTGTTTTTATATATTCTTAATCATCATTGTCGCAACAGCATAAGCTAAGGATAACTAATAAGAATAGATGACTGCAGAGGATGCAGATATGTAATATGTTGATCAATAAAAAGATCATAAAACAAAAAGAAATTAAAAACTATGGCAAACAGAGAGTAACTGGAAGCATTAGAAAGAAACAAAAGATTTTATCAAACAATCACTAGATAGGACACCTTCAAACATTAGCAAGTAATCCATAACATTTAGGGAAGAAAAAAAAAGCTTATTGATGGTTATAAACAAGATGCAAGTCATAGAAACTTCTTTACTCTGTTATGGTGAAAAATCCCACACCATAGGCAGATCCATCAGCATGTTGTTGGGGAAAGTGGAAGGTGGGGATAACAGAAGATTTTAAATTTTAGACTTTACCCCTGGTTACTGGATAATCAATTAATTACATGTATAGAACTGCACTTATTTTCATGTACGAAGTCTCAGACTCTCAGGTGATCATTGTAAGATTATTTTCTTGAAAAAGCACCAAGGATGAAGCAACCTTTAATACAATTACTTACTAAACACAACCTAAAAAGCATAAAAAGACATTAAAATGACCAGATTTGATACATTGTACAAATTGACTGTCTCAACACATATCTCAAGTCCAACAGTCCATGAGGCCATTGCAACCGCTTACATTCTTGCACATACCCTCAAAAAATCTAAACTAAACCATAATTCTAATTTAGTTGAGGTTGATTAGAAGAATTTTACATCTCCCTTCATTCATAGTAGTGTATCTTTCTTAATAGCTTAGTAACAAGTAAGTTTTGGTCTTCCTGTTCCTTTCTTAATTGGTTAAAATATATGTATACAGTAAACACATCCAAACTATCTGAATTGATTTTCTCAATTTGTCTTATGTCACACTTCAAATACGAAGTAAAATTAATCTAATGTGGTCTCTTTTCGTTTTCTGGAACTTAGCACTCTCTTCTTAGTTACTTATCTTGTACACATCTTAACTCTGTTTAAGCTCATCTTAACAGAGCAGTCTAAAATCCAATCAAATGAGGAGAGCTGTGGCAGATCGCATTTCTATGAAAAGAATTTTTATGTATATATGACTACAAACTTAGAGATAGAGGATTAACAGAGATTTTTCTTTTCTTTTATTTTCTTCAATCAACATCTTTGTTCTACAAAAAGAAGGCATTTGGTTCAAGGAATGTTAGATTATCCTCTAAAACATTAAACATCATTACTTTATGCACATTACTGGGAATATGTTCAATTCTGTGTTTCGTTAAGATTGCAGGAATGCAATATTAACGTGTTTAGTTGATGGTAACAATTTCTATCAGAATGTGTATTTTACTTTAATGCCGTCAATATATGTATATAAATATACATATAAATAAATAAACATAAATTTAAACATAATGTGTGTGTTTATATAACTATTTCTCAAAGGGAAAAAGTTGAAAACACCCCTAATTCAAAAGGCAATCTTTGAATACTTGAAAGGTAATGTCACAATTCCTAAGTGGAAGTTAGCAATCACATTACTATCACATCACCTCCCTTTCCTATTTGGTTAGGTGGAAATAATGTCACAATACCAGACTATTACCAAATAATTAACTGATTAATTGCAGTACCAATCAACCACAGGTCCTTTACTGATTCCAAACAAACTACTTGGTTTACAAAACCAGCTCCGAAGTATTAAGTGCAGTTATCTCTCTTAATGCAAGTTCTAATGGGTTTTTATTCCTTTTAATTCAAGGGCAGTTAACCATGTCATTTTCCTGCAACCAAAGCTTCAAACAAAAAACAAAATGAAAGATTTCCATCTTCCATGAATTTGATATACTATTTTCTGCAATCTCTACTCCCTTACATTACTGAATTCTTATAGCAATAATGAGGCAAGAGATCCATAAGGCTGGGTATAAACAGAAAACTATAACCAATAGTTGATAAAATACACTCGCATTGTAGCTAGACTACTGTCATTATTAGCTAAGAGCCACACTTTTTTCTACTGAACTAATCAATAATAACCATTCATATCCATCGGAAGATGAACAAAACCCAGAAATAGAATTTTCCAAAGCCATAAAAGAACAAAATCAAAACAATATTGACCATAAACAATTTTTAAAAAAGTATATATTATTTATACAGACTTGAGAAGATTGAACTATGAGCAAAACCCAGCGACAGGATTTAGTAAAAAATAAATAAAAACACAGATGCATCATCTTCTTGCCTCTAGCTCAATATCAAAAAGGAGAAAGGGTCGGTTGATTAAAAGGGAAAAATAAGCGAAAGGAGAAGGGGAGTGGCAGACCTAGCTTGGTAAATTCGCCAGAAGAAAGAGCATCTGCGTAGTACTTATCGTTGTAGCGGACAGGGAAGAGAGCGGTGTTGAGTTTCTTCAGCTGCATCAAGTTCTTGTCCCTAACTCCGTCCAATGAGATTGCCATTTCACGTCCCATTCTTTCTTTCTTCAGAAAACAGATGTATATATATAAATAGAGAGGAAGGTCTTAGTCCCGCTACCACGTGTGGAAAGAGAGAAGTGGAGCCGCCGTCTGGCTAGTCTGATCGGTCGGCCGTCGGAGAAAGGGATTTAAGCAGCACCAATGTATAACGGCGCTGTATTATGGGCTCTTTTGGGCCAACGAGACGAAGGCCCAAATAAGATTTTTGTTTAGTCTAGAATTGGAACAAGGGTATATGTCATCCAATTGCACACGAGAATACAATTAGGTTATTGAATCTAAAAAATTTACAATTGAACTTTTAAACTAACAAATTCATGCAATTTTTCTAATTTGTAGATTTCTAACAGGTAATTCTAAATTTTAAAAATATATTTTTTTAAATTTAAATAATTATTTAAATAAAATTAAAACAAAAAAGTCTCCACCGGAGATAAAGAAGCCGTCTCCGGCCATGGAGATGAAGATACCTTCTTCGTGGAATCTTCATCTCCATTGCCTGAGACGGTTTTTTTTTTAAATAATTATTTAAATTAAAAAAAAATATTTTAAGTTTAGGATTACCTGTTAGAAATCTACAAATTTGAGGAATTGCATGAAATGGGTTAGTTTAGGGATTCAATTTTAGGTTTTTAGGTTTGGGTGACCTACTTGCATTATCGTGTGCAGTTCGATGACCTATTTGAACCTTATTCTTTTAGAAATTTTCAAAGAATTCTATTTTCTACATGTGCTCTTATTAAGGGCAAATTATTCTGTGGACCCGGGTCCAAAGATACACAATTTACATATTAAATGTTCACAATTTATCTTTTAAAAATTCATAATTTGTGATGACCCTGCATTGTATTCACAAATTTCTAAAACTTAAAAACAATATTTTAGAAGTTCACAATTCTAATACTAAAATCTAAAATACACAAACTCTTATAGAGCTATCCTGCCTTTATAGGGCGTTTGGTTGGAGGGAGGGAATTTGGTGGGAAAAGAATTGTAATTCTATGGGAAAAGAATAATGCGGGAATAAAGTGGGAGTTTAAATTCTAGTGTTTGGTATGCGGGAATAAAATTACTGGGAATTTCAATTCCAATGTTTGGTATACATGGGAATTGAGAGGGAATAAGTAATATAAAGTCGAAAATGCCCATTGTTGTTGTTGTTATTTATTTATTTATTTATTATTGTTATTGTTATTGTTATTATTATTATTATTATTATTATTATTATTATTATTAGTATTATATTCTTAAATGACAAGTACCTATTGGACCCATTTGCATACTCAAACCCAAAAAATATAACATATTAAATTCAAAAGCACTCATCTACCGTATCTCTTGAACTAAAAAAACACAAGCATTTGATTTGGATAGTCAGAAATTTTGTAGAATTATACATATAAAGAATTCTAAGGAACATACACAAAAGTTGTTGTATATAAATATTTAAATGAACATACACAAAGGGAAGTGGAAGAATAATACACTCTATGATTTTGAAGAGAATGTTAGACATCAATTTTATGTTAAAATAAGGGAGGGGTAATTTTGTCTCAAGGTTATCTTTTTTTCTTCCTAAATTCCATTGAATTAAAATCCCAGGGGGGGGCCATGGGATTCTAATTCCATGAAAATGAGGGAATTGCAATTCCCTCCAACCAAACGAATGAATTTAGTTCCCTTCGGGATTAAGTGGGAATTACGTGGGAAAGGAATTGTAATTCCCTCCAACCAAACACCCTGTTAGAGTATCTATAAACATCACAATAGCGAATTTATTGTCTATGTTTTCCACGACTGCCTCCTCTATTCGCCAGCAAACTAGAAATTCGGTTAGAGATTCTTCTGCCCCTTGCTTCGCGGTAGTGAGGTGTGTAAAGTGCTTTCGACCCTTCTTTCCTCTTATGAAATGGGTAATAAACTTCACCGCCAGGATGGAAAAAAAAAAAAAAGGCCCTTCGCATTGCCGCTTTGGATGATCCTACTAGCATCATGGTGGCCTAGTGCTAGTATGTCATAATATGCTCCTGAGGGTCTTCGGAGCCGTCAAAACGCTTGACGGTCGGAGGTTTGAAGTTGGGGGGAGGGGCTCCCTCATTATTCTTTCGGTGACCAATGGGGTCACCGCGATTTTAGGTATCTCTGGGAGGTCACCCCGTTCTTTCCATTGGAGAAACTCAGCGGTCCTAGCATCCACCTTCTTCGCCCAGCCATCGGGAGGGGCCTATGAATCCACTGTGAGCTCCTTCCGCCATCGGGGTACAATAGGTGCTTTCACCTTCTAACTCCTCAACAGGTTGGGGAATCTTCTTGAGGATCTCGTTTCCCCACCCAGATTCTCGATCGAGGGAGACCTGTAGGCTTTTCCTCACGCTACGCTCAACCTAGGGTGAGCTAGGCCTACCCCCGAGGTTACCAAGGCGTAGGGCCACGGAGTTTCGTCTTTGAAGTCCATTCACGGTGTTGGAAACTTCATGACGCACAGGGGCAACCTCCACATCCGGTGTGGTAGAGTAGGCTCTCTTGGTTCCTCTGCCGGATCTTGCCATTCTAACGGGAGCACCTTCGCCTCTGAAGGGTGGCGAAGCCAGCCTGGTAGCATTTCGCATTTTCCCACTGACCCTACGAGGTGAATTTACACTTCGCAACTCGACCATTTTGGCATACTTGGGCTGCTTGTACAAGAACTGATAGAGACTAGAAACGTGTGCCTTTTGTAGCGTTCCCCATAGATGGTGCCAATTCAATGATGGTTTTATCGGGACCGGGTCCACCATAAATCGGGTATAATAATATAAAATGGAATAGGAAATAAAAATATTATTAACTGGGGCGTGAGGCCCAACAGAATATGTAAAAGCCCAAAGAGTATCGACCCAAGAAATGGCGACCCAAATAATAAATAATAAATAAATAAATAATAGGAGGGCTAATGAACAAATACAATAAATAAGGAAATGAGATACTAATAAATACTCTGTAAATTGGAAAGAATAACCCAACTAAATTACCACTAGGACTTAAACCCAGGCATACTAGCAGGGAGGAGAAGACCTAGACCACTGAGCTATGAAGTGGATCGTGTCCTGATGGATGCCCTGTATGGACCAGCCCCCCCCCCCCTCGCCCCCTCTTTTTACTACTGATGGACCATCCTACACCCTCCACTTGTAAGGCATCAACATGCCGCCAACTCCCACCAAGCATGCGCCCTATGTCTTCCTATCGTTAACTACCTCCACCACCGATCACATGCCATGTACCTAGGACCGTTAGTCAACTCCCCGAGGAACACGGAGGAACGGACACAACCCGCGCCATGCCTGAGGGGTATGGCGCATACGCACGCTGTAACACCCCTAAATCACGGGCTAAGATAAAACAATAATCTTAAGATAAAGCTATGGATACCTCAACACTTAAATAACAAAAATGTGGAAGCGAATCTATAACATAGGCGGGGTGCTACACCACATCTAAGTCCACAAGGCCTAGATGCTAAGGCTAGTTCAATCATAGTTAAATAATCATCAAACTAAAACATAAACTAATCCATTATTACATCCAACAAAGTTCTAAGGCACGCAGACCCAAAGTCTAAACATCAAACTACTAAGCTAAAACGTAAAAGAGGAATAAAATGATAAACTAGCGCGCTCGCGTACCGGATCTACTCCATACCTGGAAAACATTTAATAACACATTAGCAAAGAAATACTAAGTAATACTCCACTCACACTCGTAAGGATACAATAATATACCATAGTGTTGTAAATAGATTTTACACACGCATATGGAATATATGCCAACGAAACCATCATTGTTTAAACATCAAGAGACTCAACAACAAATAAGCTGAATGAATCATAAACCAAAGACATCTCAACAGGCTCAATATCAAGGAATGAATCTACAATACCACAATTCAATAACAAGACACTCAAATGAGGTACAACCTCAACTGAACAACAATTAAGGTAACCAACCAATCAATAAACTCAAGCACTCAACATAGAGTGACACAACCAAGAACATAGAATAGGCTTAGAGTTGTTCCAACCTTTACTCCTCATCCATCCATAACACCTGTCCATTCGGGTTCACCAGTCCATCCAAAACACCAGTCCAACCGTACACACCCTGGAGTCAAAGCTCACAGCCTCCTGACCAAAAGTCCTCCAAACCACGATATGATTCACATATCACAATATCACATAATAGGAGCATATAAGCTCAATTTCCTCCAAACAATTATATATATATATATATATATATATATATATATATATATATATATATATATATGAGTTAATTCCAACAATGGTCCTCCGACTATGTTGATTTTCCAAAATTAGCCCCCGACTTTTAATTTGGACAATTTAGGTCCCTTGACTTTCAAATTCTTTCCAATGTTGGTCCTTTCGTCAAATTTTGGTTAAATTGAGGTCAAATAAAAGGGTAAAATTGTCCGTTTACATGTTTAGTGTATTATTCAAAGGGTAACAACATGGAATTCAAAGAATCAATCACAAGAATCCAAGACCACAACATATCAAACTTAACTCATTTTCCAAAGGAAATACTCATACAGAGAAGTACTCCGACTCAGAATATGAATAACATGACCAACATTCTCAGAATGTCAACCAAAGAGTCAAACCAACAATACTCAACAAATACTCCAACATAAAGGACCAAGATCAATATATCCATACTCAAATATCAAGGTAAGAAACTCAACATAACTCTCAGAATGAACCTTAGGAATCAAGTATAGAATACAAAGCATTGGGTATCGGAAATACACACTAGAACAGCAACCAGACTACAATTGACAGTACAAGTTGGCGGGCCACAACGCACCGCCACACTGAACCACTAGAGGCAGCGGAGCAGCCTCACAGACCGCACCACACCGCCACTCTCTACCGCCATTTCTCTTGCGGATCAGCCTCGCAGGACACATTATACTGCTAGTTCGCACCGCAAGAACAATTCCAACGCACAACAACTCAGACTCAACAGAAATGATACGATAAATACAATAGGTTATTCCAGTACCTAGAATATTATCAGAATAGACATCTCAGAGGTCAAATAACACATGGAATCCCTCAAAATAACAACAATCATACCAAGAATCAAGAATACCCAATACAAACCAAGAATACATAAGATAAGCTCAAGAATCAAGCAATACACAAGCTATTTCAAGGAATAATTCTCAGGATTCCAAATACACTAAATACACATATATAAGAGAGTGAAAATAGGTTTTGTGAGACATGGAGTGTTACCTTTCAAGCTAGCTATCTAACCTAAACATCCAAGAGCTCAACCTAGCAAGCCACCACCTCCTTGATCATCTATCAACCCAAAACCCACCACAAGAAGAAAGAAAGAGTTCATGAAGATAGCCAACAAAGGGAAGAAAATGCAAGGAAATGTAGGATACCATGATCTTTCTTGAAGAACAATAAAAGAAGGATCATTGCTAGAATCTTGAAGATGAAATGAAGATCAATTTTTGAAAGAGAAACGGTAGAGAATGGCGTGAAGGAGAAGAGTAGGGGAAGAGAGAGAGTGTGATCTCTAGATAAAGCTAAGTCTTGAATATATACGTACTTTAATACATATATACATATATGTATGTATTAGGGTTAAGGATTTAATGAAGAATGGGCTTGAATCTTTATATATAACAATTGTATGTACAAGAGTAATTATTGGGCCAAATGATTCATCTCTTAAATAAATGAATACATAGAATAAGGAGAAAACCCATAATACTAAGAATTAAATGTCTTAGAAATAATATATATATATATATATATATACTAGTATAACGAATTGGGTTTTTGATTTGGAATTACCTTAGGAAATATTCTTAATTCAAGAATTGGGCTCACTAGAAAGAATGGATTTAATTTTAGAAAATAATCATGGACGGTAATTCCGAATTAATTTATTAAGGGGTGTCACACACACACCCACGCGCCCCGGGTGGCGGTGTGACCGGCCGCCACCCCGCCGGGGCGTAGGATGGCGCAATCGGTCTGCTCAGGGCGCCTCGCCCCCGGGCGATGGTTGCATCCATCCGCGCCCTGGTGGCAGCACGAATAGTTGCCACCCGAGGCGATTGGCCGCGCTTGGGGGCGCAACCGGTTCGCCTCGGGCAGTGGTCGTGCCTGCTAGTGCCCCCCGCGGCGCGGTGGTGACAGATATCGCCCCACCTGGCTTGCACCACCTTGATCTCTCTGTCTTGTACCCCTTATTCCTTGAGCTTAGCCCCAACAAAAAAATTAGGCATATATCCCATAGCCTCATCACACACACACACACACATATATATGGTGATATTTGGTGCTGAGAGCCGGGGAACTCTCCGATTGGTTTGGCCACCAATTTCTCTAGTTGGTTTTGGTTACTTTGCCGGAGTGAGTAAGAAAACTCACCAATTGGTTTGGTCCATGGTGCCTTTATTATTATTATTTTCTTCTACTCACTGTGTTAGGAAACTTTTTAGGGGTATGCATACTTAAGGATTAAGACTCAAGTCAACTGGTTTATCAAGTTGATTTTGGTGGTTATTTTGAGAGATTGAAAACTCTCTATTTGGTGGTTGCTTTGAGAGCTTAAAGACTCTCTGCTTGGTATTTTCGCCTCCTAGACCCTCTAGTAAATTTTGGTAGTGCTATGGAAATTTTATAAAATATTTGTTAAATGTTTTTCTCAGATTATGTTTTGGCAAAACCCTATTTTTTTTATTCCTCTAAAACTTATATGTATATGTGTATATATCTATATACGTGGTGTGTGGACCCTCATTGGTAGGAGTTATATGTCTAAATGGTTATGGCTATTGGTATGGAAAGAAGGGAAATTAAATGCGTTAAGTTTCTGTGCAAGTAACAATGAGTATCTGTGTACAATGTGATTCATTCTACTAAGGCAAAAATTTGTGTGAGATCGTCTCACCGTGAGACATATCTGGTAAAAATGTGATACTTATGCGCACTAATGTCATACTTATATGCTTAAATAGTCAAATGTAATACCAATCAAGAATAAACTTTTTGTTACTTATAATGGTAAATGTAATACTTTTAAGGGAAAATGTAATATATACTTTTACATTTCGATTTAAAAGTATTACATTTTTCCTCAAAAGTATTATATTTTTCCTTATAAGTAAGAGGAACATTACTTATTATGGAAAATGTAATACTTTTACATCAAATGCAAAATTATTACTATACATTTTTCTTCAAAAGTATTACATTTTGCCTTATAAGTAATAAAAATGTTATTTCTAATTAGTATTAATTTGAGCATATAAGTATGGCATCATTTGCGCATATAAGTATGTCATTTGCATGTCGATTCAACCCAACCCGACCCGTCTCACGAATAAGGATCCGTGAGACGGTGTCACACAAGTGTGACCCTTCTACTAATTGTTCAATGTATATTATATGTTGATTGGGTGTTTAGTCAATAGAATGTTGTTGTGGGTTGTATATACATGTTAATGTAAAGGTGTACAATAATCCCAATGTTTATTCAAATATTTGTTGTTTGTGCCGAAAATGTTATGGGGTAAAGTAAATCGTATTTAGTGTTTTGCTAATTTTATGTGCTCCTTGTTTTTCCCCTTCTTAATTCTTTTGTAGGTGAACTTGCATGTTGAGCATGAGAGTGATTCATACCTTCCTAGACTAGTTGTTTGGAGTTATTATTTAATAATTTAGAGATTTTTTTAGACGGTTGTATTTCATTTATTGCATTAGTATTAGTTCGGAGTTATATTTAAAAGATTTATTTTAAAATAGTCATGCGTTTGGGTATAGGTAAATGAATGTGACGGTAACATTCATTTTCCTTTGGTTCTGTTTTCGCTTTCGCAACTTTATTGAATTTCCAAATGAATAAGTATATTTTTAAAAGTATCTTTAGTTTTAAAAATGGAGGTGTTATAAACTTCTATCACAATTCGGGTTTACGAAATTTTGTTAATTTTTGTACTAGTGCTTACTTTTTTCTTTTTCCAAAACTAAATGAGAAAGAGGCAGCGATTTCAATCCTCAGATCTTGAAAAATGTTTTAGATAAATTGATTGTAGAGGTAGTTACGGCTTATTTGATATTTTCCCCAAATTTTTATAATAGAAAAATGCAATAAACTTGATAAGTAATCATATATTTTAATGATTTAGAAGGATG
Organism: Ipomoea triloba; assembly: GCF_003576645.1. Lineage (NCBI taxonomy): Eukaryota > Viridiplantae > Streptophyta > Magnoliopsida > Solanales > Convolvulaceae > Ipomoea > Ipomoea triloba. The sequence goes on along the minus strand of NC_044921.1, from coordinate 2,995,528 downwards.
GCTAATTTTTCAATAAATTTTAATCGGTTGATTTGACACTTAAAGTCATTTAAATTTTCACAAGAAAAAAGAAATAATTAAATTTTAAAAAGTCTGAATTAAATTTTAAATATTACCATGCTAATCAACACCTCTTCTTGAAGGATTTAATACATATATTGAAAGAAGTCTTTTTCTTTTAATTTATTCCCTTTTGGACTGCTGAACAATCGACGTCTGGGCTAATCTTAAAAGGAACACCGACTTTACAATAACCCGGGATAGCTTGAACCCGTATTAGCTGATCCGGCGTGAGTCTAGAAACCCCTGCTTTCATGCACTCGCACGCGCTTTGCCTGTCTAGCTTCGTCTTCAAATTATTCACTATGCTTTTCATGGCCTTACAACATTCCTCCGGTATGCTACCTCCTACCAACACGTAGTTCATGCACGGTAAAAGGCTGTTGATAATGTCGCTGCATGATATCTGCGCCTCCGCCCACGGCGGCATAACGGCGGTGGTGATGATACATAGGAGGAGCAATGACGTCAGCTGCTTTCCGTTTCCGACGACGACTGCCATTATCTAGCTTGCTAGCTTTAATTTGCTCAATTTAAGAATATGATTACTGTGGGAATAGTTGGGAGGAAAAGGGGGTATTTATAGCTGCCATTTTGCAGGTATTAGTAATTTAGTATTACCCGCAAAAGTGATTGTATTTATTAATTATTATTGATGATCGCAAATTTTATTTAAGACCGCGGTCCACAATGCATGATAGTCCATGCATCAAAACGACGCCACTTTGATTAATGAAAAAAATGGTAGAAACGACACCGTTACATTCCGCAAAAAGTAATTATATGTGTATAACACATTCAGTTTCATTTTATATACACTGCAGTTTCCTTTCAACATAACTATAGTTTCTTTTTTATATTAGTAATTTAGTATTATCCACAAAATTGATTGTATTTATTAATTATTATCGATGATTAGGTAGAGAAAGTATGCATGAACAAATACTAGAGAGTTAATAGTACTAAAAAAAAAGGGTAAAATCATAATATTAATTGATTATTATCTGCAACCAACTTATTAATTTTTATTTATCAAATCTCATGGATATAATAAAGATGACACGGACGAAGCATTTAATGGTCATATTTTACTAACATAAAATGTTTTTTTTTTGTCTTTTTGTTTTGTTTTTTTTTTTTTTTTTTTTTTTTTTTTTTGTTTGTTTGTATTAGGAAGAACGTTACATGTAACGGCAGCGCATTTGACTACTTTAACAACAAATATTTGTCATCATTATTTAATATCAATCTCAATATTTGTATTAAGAAGAACGTTACAGGTAACGGCAACGCATTTGACTACTTTTAACCAGGGCCGTATCTGAACATGTCTAACATGTGCGACCGCACAGGGCCCCCAAAAATTGGGGGCCCCATATTTAAAAAAAAAAATTATATGTATATATAGTTTACAAAATTTTAGGCTAAATGTATAAAGATTAGACCAATTTGTGACAAGATGGAATTGAGCCCAATTGACAATTGCTTTTAAAAACCCTATATATATATATATATATATATATATATATATATATATATATAAATTAAACTAAATATTAAGACTCTATATATTTGAATTCACAATTCGGTAATTTCGTAGATATGATTCTTCAGTTCTTCTTGATCACACAAACTCTCAAGTCTCAAGTTCTTCAATTCTCATAACAGGTAATTAAAAATTACGTATTTTTCATAATTTTTTTTATTGTTTTAAGAATTTGTTTCTTGATTAATTATTTATTTAGAGTTTCTAAACAAATTCTTTTTTTTTTCCTTAGGATTTTATAATTATGTCTTCTAGAAAATATATATCTGGTCTGAGAAGCGTAAAAAGAAAAGAGTAATTGAGCAACTAACTCAATCTCAAAAAGGAGCTTTTAAAAAATTCATTACAAAACAAACTCAAATAAATGAGCAAAAAGATGATTCCAAAGAAAAATTGTTAGATGCTAATCTTCATATAGAAGATCAAGATGATTGTGGTATTGAAAAGAATTTAAATGATAGTGTGCACAACGATGATAGGTATCCTTGTGACAATGAAAATGATGTGAATTTTGATAGTTGTTTAGATGTTGTCACAATGATACAATATTTATAGAGTTTTTTTTTGCATTTTTAGTCCCACGACTATAGTGGCACTTGCAGGATTGGTTCACGACTTTCAAACTTTGCAATTTTGGTCCATGACTATTGTTTTTGTTGTAAAAATAAGCCTACCGGTGCCGGAAAACAAAAACTGGCGGATTTTCCGGCAATTTTTCGCCGAGAAAAAAAATTGACATATTTTCCGTCAATTTCTCACCGGAAAAAATTCTGCTTTCAAATAGGACTAAAATTGACATTTCTAAACAATTAATTTAGGTTAAAACAAATTCATATCTAAAAACATATGTAGTCAATTTAATTATTTTTTATTTTGGTAAACTAATTAAAGTTAAAACTAATTCATTTCTAAAAGCATACATAGCCAAGTTAATCTTAGTAAAATTAAATACAAATTCAAAATTATTTTTACTTTTTCATTTAAATTAAAATTGTATTTACTTTTTAGCCAATTAAGTATAAATTTAAAATTATTAATACAAATTCAAGATCAACAAAAAATAATATTATTAAGATTAAATTTAAACTAAAAAGTAAAAATAATATTAGAATAATTTTGCTCAGTAGTAACATTTGCCAACACATAGGGAAATTTTTAGAAATGTCAATTTTGAATAAAAAGTAAACTAAATTAATTTTTTAGAAATTTCAATTTTAATCCTACTTGAAAGGGGAATTTTTTTTTCCGGCAAGAAATTGACGGAAAATATGTAATTTTTTTCCGGCAAAAAATTGCCGGAAAATCCGCCGATTTTTGTTTTCCGGCGTCGGAAGGACCATTTTTGCAACAAAAACAATAGTCCTGGACCAAAATTACAAAGTTTGAAAGTTGTCGACCAATCCTGCAAGTGCCATTATAGTCGTGGGACTAAAAATGCAAAAAACTCAATATTTATATTTTGATACAACTTTTTAAATAACTATTATTTATATATAGAAATTACTCGAAAAAAGTGCCCAATTTAAGATATGGTACAGAGCCCCAATTTATATTGGAACGGCCCTGCTTTTAACACAAATATTTGTCATTATTAATTAATTTCAACCTCAATGTTTGTATTTAGGAAGAACGTTATATGTAACAGCAACGCATTTTACTACTTTTGCCACAAATATTTGTCATCATTAGTTAATATCAACCTGAATGCTTGTACTTTCATATTGTCTGAACTCATCAACTGCTTTCAAAATTTTAAATAAACTAATTGATAGAATTATTTTCTTTATTTTGTAGTAAAAATTTTGGAAATTTAATGTATGGATTTTGAAGAATGCTATTTTCAGGGAGAGTATCATTTTATTAGAATCATGAATATTATACCCTGAAGTTTATTATTTGGTTATGATTGTACTCTTTTTCCTTAGCTAAATATTTTTTCCTAGAGAATTAATAACTTATCCATCAGAGTCATTAATCAATAAATGTATAATGGCTTTAGTTTTTTTTTTTTTTTCTGAAAGCGTATAATGGCTTTAATTTAGAGCTAGGAAAATAAGTAAACGTTTTGTCACGTCATTTTTTATAAATAACTTGAACTTTATGTACGTGTAACAACAATATCTAAACTAGTGAATACTTCAATAAATATATATATATATATATATATATATATATATATATATATATATATATATAGAGAGAGAGAGAGAGAGAGAGAGAGAGAGAGAGAGAGAGAGAGAGAGAGAGAGAGAGAGAGAATGTGTGTGTGTGTTTTTTTTTTTTTTTAAATATAATCTAAAATCGTATTGCTTGTCTTTGTATGTATTATTTGTGATGTTAACTGCTTTTTCTTTTACTCTGTACTCATTTCTTTCATTTAAAATAGATATAAAGAGTTTTTTCTTTCTTTCTTTTGGTTAAATATGTATATACTTTAACAATTTTCTTTTTAAAATATCTTTTATATTAAGAAAATTCATAATATTAGTCAATTCCTAGCTACCACCAAGTTATTAATTATTAGCTACCACCAAGTTATTAATTATTAGCTACCACCAACTTATTAATTATTAATTTATTACCAAATCTCATGCATATAATAAAGATGAGATGGATGGATCATTTAACGCTCATCTTTTACTAATATAAACAGAGTATTTTCTTTCTTGTATTAGGAAGAATGTTACAAGTAACAGCTGCACATTTGATCACTTTCTACCACAAAAAATTGGCATCATTAGTTAATGTCGACAAAAATGTTTGTGCTTTCATATTGTCTGAACTCATCAATTGGTTTCAAAAGTTTAAACAAGCTAATTGAAAGAATTATTTTTCATTATTTTTAGAGTAAATTAAAAATACTTTTTAATGTGACTCACTGAAATTAAATAATTATAAATTAAAATATATATTTAATTGTATTGATTGAACTTCGAACTAATTGTGCTATGTTAGAGGATATTTTATTCCTAGAGTCAATATAGTTCATCAAGTACTTCAGAAAGCCACAAGACTGATAACAATATAAACATACCTGCAAAGAGTCCTACTAGGGATTTTTATACTTTTACTATTTTTTCAATAATATTAATGCACTACTATATTGGTTTTCAATTTTTTTTTTAAATAAGTAGCTTTTAATCATTCATACTTGATTGAAACTTAATAGAAATCAGTAAATTAAAGATGCTATGTCTATTCTTTAATGAACTGAAATCAAATCACATAGGCAAGGAATATTTAAAATTTTAGCAAACAGATTATATCAGATCGTGATGGAAAAAAATCCAAATATATGATATTTAAGGGGACTAGTGGCACAAGATGTTCTTAAGTCATGGCCATAAAACTAGTATGCATCATCAATTCATATGCACTCAATGTATAATTGTTTAGGGGTATAAACCTAAAAATTGTAGGGTATACACCAAAAAACTGCATGGTTCACCTATGATTAAAGCTTACATTGGTGAACTAAATCAACGGCCCAAATGTGCTTAGATCCAGGCACTACCGTAACTAATGTTTAATTTATGCATAAGTCCAACTTAAACTAACATAATTCTATCCTAAATTTATGCATTGCTAAAGGCATAATAAAAATATTGCATAATTTAAAACAAAATATTATGCTTAGGACAAATATGCTTAAAAAATTAAACATTAAACTCATATATTCCAAACAAATTGCACTACTTAAAACAATTTTTAATATGAGCTTTCAAAGTATAAAATTAATATTCAAATACTAATGAGTCCAAACCAAAAAAGGGACCCTGCATTTTGAATAATGACATAATGGAAATATACTTTGAAATTTCAAACTTTAAGCCCATCAAAAAATGTTTTAATGCATCACACCAAATTTATGAGAAATAGACCAAATTTACGAGGAATAGACCAAATTTACTAGACCCGTCAAAACGGGCTTAGCCCGTCGGGCTAGCCAGTCCCGCCCCGCCAAAAGGGCGGGGTGGGCTCTGATTTTTAAGGCCCGTTTTTTGGTGGGCTTTTTTGCCCGCCCCCGCTTAACCCGCGGGCTTGGCGGGGCGGGCTGACGGGCTGGTGAGCTAGCCCGCCAGCCCGCCTATTAAATATTAAAAAGAAAACATTTAGCTGACAGCTTTCCCCAAGCCACGTCCAATCCACTAGCTATTCTATTAATTATAAAAAAATTTAATCAACTTTCCCATTTCCCAATCCCTGAAAATTAGATTCCCATTGTGGCATTGTCTGCCCATTACCCCATTCCCTTTAATTCTTTTTTTTTTTTTTGATAAATAATAAACCTTCATTAAATATTAGAAACAAGTACAAAAAGGTTCAATGGAATGTAAAGCCATTCCATACAATCTGACATAGAACTAAATTTTCTAGCTAAGCTAATAAAACTTAGATTCGCAGACTGTGTTACAAGAGAGTTTTGATCCTTATAGGACCTTAAAACTTTTGTCAACTGATTGATGGCCTTGCAGAATGTGAACAAGTTGACCTCTGGATGGAGCAACTTGCAAACCCCCTGAGTCTTTTTCTTCTTACTGAAGCCCATTGACATTTTCCCCAACTGAAGGTACGTATCTAGCCTTGTGTTTTTGACTGGATCATCAGTGGGTATCCTCCCAATTGAACTGATGTTCATGAGAGACATTCCATTGTCATCTACATCGATCAAGATGAGTATCACACTAGCCATGACCATATGTATCTTTGAAGCACTCCAAAAACGAACCTCGTATAATAACGAGAAGGAAAATATAAACTGCAATAAATGCAAAAGGAGACAACTGCAATAAATGCAGAGGGAGACAAAACAACAACAATATTAGAAGACAAAAAAGGGTAAAAGACAAAGAAGTTAAGAGCTCGAGACGCACAGGTCTCAAGGCTGTTAACCTATTACCCTACCCCCTATTTTATTAATATATATATATATATATATATATATAATATTATTTTAAAGATGGAAGATGGCTAGGGAGGAGACGGCAGTGGTGGAGGTGGTGAGGCCGGTACAACGGTGGCGGCGGTGGGATGGCGGTGCGGTGGCCGTTGGTGGAAGAGGCGCCGTGGTGGTGGGAAGAGAGGTGCGGTGGTGGTGGAAGTAGACAGCTAGCTGGAGGAGAGAAAAAAAGAAAACGCCCGGAGGGAAGGAAGGGAGAAGAAGGTGGTGGCAGTGGTGGGTGAAGAAGGAGAAGAAGAAGAAGAAGAAAAGGGAGGAGAAGAAGAAAGGAAAGGATGATAGTGGGAAGAGAGCAAGATGCCGCCTCCGCTATCCCGCAAAGTAAGCGGAGGCGGCTACCGCCAGAAGGGAAGAAGAAGACCGGAAAAGTTAGAGAGAAGGAGGAGAAAAATTGTAGAGAGAAGGGGGACACGAGCTTCCTGGCTATTCCCTTTAATTCTTTAATCATAAACCAACCATTTATTTTGAAAGACTAAACATAATTCCTTTATTCCTTTCTACCTTCAATCTAAAAATTCCACTAAATCCTTGAATCCTTCCACCCATTTCCTAAAATCACAGGCCACAGTTCAGACTTCAGACGGGCATAGTTTAACTTTTCATCTCTTCCCTTCTTTAATCGTCATTTGGACACAAGCGTAACAGCAAAAATGATGTCGCATTTCGTCTAGTTCAGAAACGACGTCGCAGGTTCGCTGTTGCAGACTTGCAGGTTCGCAGAAACGATGGGCTAGTCCGTTCAGTCTCCGACCACAGTCCGTTAACAACTCAACACTCAACAACCACGTAAATATAGTCATATAGATATTTTTTCCTGCTTTGTAATATAATTTATTTTATTTAATTCCTGATTTTGTTTCATTGTAAAATTTCAAATTTTCAATACTTTTTTTTAAAAACAAATTTTCAATACTTCATTTTGCGATTAACTTTCTCTGATTGTTCACTATGTTTCTTTGTAATTATAGTATGTTGTATGTAGTAGTAGTTTACAGTATAAAAAAATTTTAAAAAAAAATAGTGGGGGATTGGCAGTCCCCCGCGGGTCCCCGTGGGTTTAGGGCGGGGCGGGGCGGGGGGTCATTTTTCGAGCCCGCTTTTTGGCGGGCTTTTTAGCCCGCCCCGCCGGCGGGGCGGGTTATGGCGGGGCCCGCCCTGCCGGCCCGTTTTGACAGCTCTAAAATTTACATAAGGGAAAATTGTAAAAAATGCCCCTCTATAATATGCCAATTATCAATGTCACTCCTAAATTATGAGAGGTGTAAATGTTGCCCCACAATTATCAAAACGTTACACATATAGCCCCTCCCCATAACGGACATGTGGTTCCCTGTTAGTGTACACCGTTATGTCGGGATAAATATGTAATTTACTTGTTTTTACCTTTTCTTTTTATATTTTCCCTTTCCCTTCCTCATTTGAGTTTGCCGATTGAAGACTCTGGCTCCTACTACGACAGAACACGATTGAAGACCAGAGGCTCTATTCTCCATTCTTGTTCCCCGGCCATTGTCAACCAGGTTTGTCCTTCTTCCTATTTTCTTCTTCTCTTCTCCTTGAACAACCCTAATTAATGAAATCCTAAAGATATGTCTGGGTGAAGCCAAAGCTTTTCATGTTCGCCAATGGAGGAGATACGTTGTCATTGTGGTCTTCCTGCACCCGTCAAAATGTCTTGGAGCTATGCGAATCTAGGAAAGAGATATCGAGCATGTCAAAGATATGGTGTAAGTAATTCTGATTGCAAATGTTCATTTTTAAATAATTATGAATAAACCCTAAATAAAGTGTGTTGGGAAATTGCAGGGGCATGGAAGTTGTCGTTTTTTTCAGTGGCTAGATTTCGATGTGACTGAGCGAGTAGCACATTTGGTCAGGGGACTACTTAAACGATTGGATAAACATCAGACTGAAATCCAGAAACTTGAAATTGAGAAGGAAAAGAAAGAGGTTGAGGTGCAACATCTGACTGCAAAGATTAGTAGGTTGGAATTTACTTTGAATAACCAAAGAGGCAAAAATATGCATTTGGGGGGGGGGGGGGGATTAAGTGTAGGATTAATACTTCCCTTAATTTGGAAAGGGATATGGGAATATGTTTTTGCATATGATGGTGTTTTACAGTTGAAATAAGTGTTATTTGTATTTTTATCAACTTAGAGGTAGTTTGCTACAAATTATAGACTAAATCAAAATGAAAGTGTAGTAGGTGATGGTGTAAGTTATTTTGTATTTGAATGAAAAAATGAAGTTGTTTATGGTGATTTGCAGATTATTATTTCTTATTCATGTTGTTGTCTAATAATCTTGTTTAAAAAATCCTTGTTCTAAAGCATAATGTGCTGTCCATATGCACATAAGAGACAAGAGTGCAAAAGCAAAAAGTCACAAAGTACAATAGTAAAAAGCCACAAAGTAGAGTTGATACTACCAAATACAAAAGTACACAATACAGTCAAAGTTTGGCATAATTCATGAAAAGCACAACCTGCTACAATTTTGCATAATTCATCTATTTTAATCACAAAAACTACCACAATTTGGCATAATTCATCAGAAGTTGTGCATTCATCTAAACTAATCACAAAATACTGCCAAAGTTTGGCATAATTCATCAAAAGCTGTGCATTCATCTAATTTAAGCATAAAATACAAAGTACTAGCAAAGTCATCTAATTTAAGACTATTTTTTTTGTTATGCTTTGACACCTTCATCATCTTCTTCTGTAGAGTTTGATAAAGTAACAAATTCTTTTCCCCCCTTCCTAATGACATTGTTTGGTGCTGGAAGTTATTCCATCTGTGATGAAATGAAATATGATACTTGAGGTTCACGATTTCCAACATTCTGACTTGGTTGAGAATTCATCATGTCCTGCACATTTTTTGTAGGCATTAACCAAAAACTGTTTGAATGTTATCCTCTACTTCAACTTACCATTTCATCTAGTACAGATGTTGGCACTTGAGTTTCAACAAAAACATCTTGTAGTTCTACTTCTTGCTCTACTCCTGTTGTTGCTTCTGCTTGGGCACCTTCATCCACTCCAGTTGTTGTTGTTGCTTCTTCCTCAATTGTCTGCACAATTTATTTGCAAAAATCAAGTTTTAAATGTTTTAAATTTGGTTTAATTAAGATACTTTTAAATTGATTTTTCCGTTCCAACCTGCTTGTCTTTTGCTTTGCATCTTCTTTTGTTTTGTCCATTCATTCCACAGACGGTACACCTTTTCAATTCACCAACTTTTCCCTTGTTTTTAGTTTGATTTGCGACTGATTCTTGTAGTCCTATTCTTCTTTTTCTTTTTGGCCTCCCTGGTTGTGCTTTATATTTGGGTGGCAGTGGGGGTGGGAGACCTGTCTTGTGCCATAACTCTGAAGAAGTAATCTGTAATATGGTTGGTTCATAAGATCTCAAGTAGGAGTCCACACTGTAACAATTGTTAACATATTCTTCAGGAATGCACACTTTCTTCCTAATGGCTGCAATGCTATGGCTGCAAGGGATACCTGTGGACAATATACAAATATTGTAGTATATATTCATTATGTCTAAATAAAATTAGAAAATAAAGCAAAGGCATACCTGTGAGTTCCCATCTTCTACATGAGCAATGATGTTGGCTTAAATCCACTTTATATTTCCTTCCATAGCAATCTTCTACTTCATACACATCATCCTTTGACCTATAGGCAGTTTAGTCATTGGACTTGTCTTTGGCCTCTTCTACCAACTTCATTATCTTGAGATAGATCTTCAAAGGATGTTTCTTCATGTTGTCTCTGTTTTGTTGCATCCTCACCATTAGATATACCGTAATGTTTTCACACATTGTCATAATTCCATTATCTCTGAACTGTAAGATTGAACTATTCCATGATTCACGCAGGTTGTTTAATAGAATATCACAATTTGGAAAAGAGCTAAAGAAATGCCCTGCTGTAATGGTGTGGCTCCCTAGCAGAAACCCAATCAGTTGCTTTGGGATTTAGCTTCCTCAACTCTTCCATTCTAGTCAAGTATTCAGGTACATTAGTGGCTCTACAAATTGCCCACAATTTCTGCTTTAATAACTGCCCAGAGAATCCATCTTTAACAAAATTAGCATGCATATGTCTCACACAAAACCTATGTTCTACCCCTAACAATTGTTCCTCCACTGTAGGCAACAAACCTTTTTGCTTGTCCGAGATGATGGTCCAAGCATTGGGATTTCCTGAAATGTTCAAATCCTGGTCTAACAATTTCAGAAATCATGCCCATATCTCTTTAAGTTCCCCTTCTACAATGGCAAATGCAATTGGGAACATTGCATTATTCGCATCAACACCAACTGCAGTTAGTAATTGGCCTCCCTTTTGGCACCCCTTTAGATGGCATCCATCCAACCCAATGAAAGGCCTACAACCAGCTAGAAATCCCTCTCTACATGCTGCATAACAAATATACAACCTCATAAACCTTGAATTACCATTGATTGTGTAATACCCATCAAGTTTCATTTTTGCAGTTGTTCCTATATTGCTTTTCCTCAACTCTTCACAGTAATCCCAAAGGTTTTCAAATTGTTGGTGATCACCCCCATATATTTCCTTATGTGCCAATCTTTTAGCCCTCCATGATTGATGTTTACTTATGACACAATTAAATTGCTTCTTCACTTTTTGTTGAAACTGAACTCTATTGAATGAATCATCAGCAGTTTTGAACTCATCTTGATAGTACTTAACAAGAAAACCAGCATTCACATTCTTAATATCATTTTGAACAGCAAATGTATGGTCTGGATTATAACTTTAGTTGCTCAGTAGGCTCCTAGAGTTACTCTTTGAAGCATACATCTTCCATTTACAATTGTCATCCTTACATACAACAGTAATTCTAGCTGGTTCAAACTTAGTGAATTTGATATCTCTTTTCATAAGTTCTTGGTGGCATTTTACAGCTTACTGTTAAATATCATGCAAACAACAAACTTGAATCCTTATGTTGGTCCCGGTGGTAGAGGTGTGAGTCTAGAAGGGGGGGGGGGGGTTGAATAGACTCACAAGGGTTTTTAAAATTTTTTCGAAAACAAAGATAATAACGCAGCGGATAAGGGTTATACCAAATTTTAGTTTTCACTTTGCACAAAAGTTTTTCTTATTAAAAGATTAGGTTTGAATGTGATATGCAATGCAGTGCGTAATAATAAAAAGAGAGAGAGAAATTTTTATAATGGTTCGGCTGTTAACTAAGCCTGCTCCACTCTTCTTCACAACTCGTGAAGGTTTGCACTATGTTCCCCGTAATAGTACAAACTCCTTTACAACGTGCTCCTTAGATCACTTAGCCCGACAGCTACGTTGTTGTAGGTTTTTCAACTTCTTCCAAGTTTACTCCGCCTCTTTCTACTTCACACGTAGAGATGGTTGAAAGGTTGAGATGTTTCTCCAACTTTGAGATTATTGTGTTTGAGCTTCTTGATGTCAACTCTAGAACTTCACAAGATCTCTTTAGAACTGAATATTGCTTATGAGCTTTTGAAAATTTTAACACATAGGAAGTAGTTTGCTTGCTTTGACACTTTTTTCTTTTTCAACCTTGTCAAAGTGAGATAGGACAAGGGTATTTATAGGTGGGAATTTCAGATCCGTTGGAGGGAATGTGAAATTCAAACCTATTATCCAGTGTGTAATATCCATTGGGTATGGTTTGACCTTTTTCAGAATGTTAGTACCTTTCTAGCCGTTTGTTCACTTTTGTGCAAGGACAATTTGTCTTTTGTCCCACGAAAAGGTGACAATCATTAAATGCTCATTGGGATCGTTGCCTAGGATCCAATTTGACATTCAGTTGAAAACCCATTCTCAAGGCAGTAGATAAGGCAACTTTCAAAGAATGTCTTTGCCTTGGTTACTCGTGAGAATGATTGACCTTATCATTCTCATCAGTCTCCTCGAAACAATTATCGTTTGATTGTTCGGTCATAAGAGTTCGGCCCTTCCATTCTTCGGCCTGAATCTTCAGTCTTCTGTCTTCTATTCTTCAGTTCTTCAACACTTCGGTTCTTCAAGTCTTCAACACTTTGGTTCTTCAAGTCTTCAACACTTCGATTCTTCAATTTTTCAACACTTCGGTTCTTAATTCTTTTACATGAGAAATGACTTAGCGATGATAAGTTACTTCTTGACAATAAGAATTCGTTTAACTCCTAGGACCGAGATATGGATCCGAAAGATCTAATCTTAAAAGATAAAAAGAAATTGGGGGTCTCTTCGGGGTCATTGGTATCATCAAAATCAATAGCTCGGGGTTCCTAACAATTTCCCCCTTTTTGATGATGCCAACACCTTATACTCGCACTATTCAGCTTCTTTTATCCATAAAAGGATTTTCATTTATGTGCCCAAATAGTTGGGGATTAACATAGCATATCCGAGGAGTAAAACTACTAGATAACTGATGAGTATAAATGATGAGTGAAAATATTGGTGTAAAATATCGTTCCGCTGAGGATTGGGACTGTGGCACGTATTGTGTGAATTATTAAATCCTAGGCACTAAAGTATTGGAATTCACTAGAATCCAAGTAAAATATGATTTAGGAAATAAAATAAAATAAAAGATGCAAATAAAATAAGGGAAAAACTATATGATAAAAGAGTGGGGTCAGATTAGAGGTATTGCAATCTTGATGCTCTAACAATCTCAAAATTAGGGAAAAAAATTAACCAAGGGATTTATTGGCAATGCACTCAAGAATTCAAGTTAGCTACTTTCATAATCAATAACAAGAATTAGGCTAAGATTGCCCCACTTTCGTGATGCATCAATCATAACCTTAAACACAAAAGCATTATAAGCCCCCAAATTACCCCTATTCTCATAGTAGGAAAAATTGGGTTGAAATTGGTTAGGTTGAGGCTTTCACCCAACTTTCGTTGTGATGAAATCCTCTCCAAAACAAATCAATAAAAGCTGCGCATCAATTATCAATAAGAGGAAAATATAATCCAACTCAAACATAAACCCTAGGTAAACAATTATTTCCCTTTATGCAATAATCACAAATCTAGCATCAAGAATCACAAATCTAGCATCAAGAATAGCAATAGGACCCTAATCCAAACCCAAAAGTTAACTACTCATGCATTATAAAAGTAAATAAAACAAAGCAATAATAAATAACCATAAACATAGCAAGAAATTTGAGAAGAAAATAAATAAAAGAATAAGAGAACTTTACTGATGAAGAACAAATCCAACTTCAATCCGAGATTCCAAGCTTGAAATTAAATAATCTAATATAAAAACTAATCTAACTATGATAGGGAAATATAAAGAGAAAGGAAAAATAAACTAAAACTAACTAGGGTTGGGAACTCTGTAAGGGAACTCTTTAAATTGTAGAGAATATGTAGAATATATAGGAGATAGATGGGCCTTGGGCCCATGAGACAACTTCCAATTCTTTTCCAATTCTTATTTTTGTTTCCTATTCTTTCTTGGTAATTTCCTTTTCTTCCAAAACTTGTCCAAACTGCTCCAAAATTCTTCCTTTGCTGCTCCGTGTCCAAGGCCGCGTCCAGCCGATTTTGCCAACTTCGGGCAGCAAAAACTGGGTTATAACGCCCCGATTTCTCCACTATTTTCACAAGTATAAACCTATATGAACATAAACACAACATATATATGCATAAATTGACTATGAACATGCATACAAAAATTACCAAACATTAAAGTGTTGTTTCTTTGAGCCAACTTGTAGATCCATAACTTAGCACATATCTTTCACATAAAAATTCCTAGTCACATAATTTACTAGCATTTGTTCACCTTCAAGTGATTAAACCAACTTAAGGGATTCCTTACCTCCCAAGTAGATTTTAAGACCGTAGAAAGATGGTGATCTTCTCCTCCAAACTTTTCACCGAAGATCCTAAACAAAAATCACCATGATAACCACATTTTCATGAACCCTTAGTTGAAACTTAAGTTCTAGGAAGGATTCTAGTCATATTAACCGAACAAAACCAAAGTTTTTACCTATTATGGAGCACTTGTGTTGAAGAAAAAGCTATGGAGTTCTTGGATCACAATGTAGAAGAATGAAATTTTCTTCCTCTTCTTTTCCCTTCTAATTTTCGAAAATGAGAGAGAGAGAGAGTGAGTGATGGGAAGTTGGCTTGAAGCTTAAGTTAACAAGTATGATCATCCCATACCTCTTATGACAAAACACTATTTAATCACCATGTGGTAGTAAGGATGACACTTGTCAAAATTCCATGGTAGATCTTAAAGAGTAGGGATTATTTTGCCAGTTTGGGATCAAATCAAATAAAGGCTCGGAGGATTATAACTTAATTCGGACTGTAAAAATAATCCCGTCATTAACCACTAAAATCGGGAATTTTTCGGTATCTCGCGAAATTTAGGTACGAAGGTCCATAACAATTTCACTCTTACAGTCCGTTTAAATTTCTCTTGAACTAAATAGGAAGTTCAGGCTTAATCGTATCGTACTTAATAATCCACTTTCTAGGGAAATTCGAACTATATATACATCCTTAAAAATTTTCGGTTCGTGACCGGTACGTAGATCGCAGCTTATTAATAACTAGTCTAAAAAAAAAATTCTTTCGAAGTACCGAGAGATCTTCTCATATATGTCATAGCCTAAAAAAAAAATTTTCGAACACTAACTTTGCCGGAATAACTGAGGGGTTACAGTCTTCCCCCCTTAAAATAGTTTCGTCCTCGAAACTTCCTTTTCGTCCTCCATGGATACAAAGTAGATTACTACTCACATTCTTTTACCCAAAACGAATTTCTAGCATGCCTAGTCTTAACACACAATTTGTTTAGGCACATAATAGTTAGATCGATTCCACGCACCTGAGTTAAATAATTCCGGATAACGTCCCATCATAACGCTTTCCAACTCCCATGTAGCTTCCTCGGGACTGTTGTTCGACCATTGGACTTTGATCATTTTGACTGATTTCCTCCTCGTATCTCGTGTTTTTGAGTCCAAGATTCGAATTGGTCTTTCCTCGTATGCCAACGAATCATCCATCTCCAGTTCCTCCGGCTCTAATACATGGGATGCGTCAGGTACATACCGCATAAGTTGAGAAACATGAAATACGTTATGTACTTTATCAAGCTCAATCGGTAGGGCCAGTCGATAGGCTAAATTTCCTATCCTCTCCAGAATTTCGTAAGGTCCTATATAACGAGGACTCAACTTTCCCTTCTTCCCAAACCTTCTGACTCCTTTAGTGGGTGAGACTTTCAGTAACACCTTCTCCCCAACTTGATATTCGGTGAACTGTCGCTTCAAATCGGCATACGACTTTTGTCGATCCTGCGCGACTTTCATCCTCTCTCGAATTATCTTGATTGCCTCAATAGTCTCTTGTAGGTACTAAGGTCCAAGTGTAACGACATCGCTCTTGTCGCCCCAACACAGAGGACTTCGACATTTTCGCCCATATAGTGCCTCGTAAGGAGCCATTCCTATACTCGCATGGTGGCTGTTGTTATAGGAAAATTCTATCAAATCCAACTGTTCGTCCCATGAACCCTGGAAATCGAGCACACAACCTCTGAGCATATCTTCCAACGTTTGTATTGTTCTCCGTTTGGCCATCGGTGGCAGGGTGAAAAGCCGTACTCAGTTTGAGTTGAGTGCCCATTGCCATTTGTAACGTTTCCCAAAAACGTGATAGAAAACGTGAGTCTCTGTCCGAAACAATATCTTGCGCTACCCCGTGGTGTTTAACCACATGCTTAATATAGGCTCTTGCCAACTTTTCCATTGACCATGTTTTATTCATTGGGATGAATCTCGCTGTCTTGGTCAGTTGATCAACAATAACCCACACTTGATCGTTTCCCGCCTTAGTCCTAGGCAATCCCCCCACAAAATCCATAGAGATTGAGTCCCATTTCCACTGCGGAATCTCCAATGGTTGCAATAATCCCTTTGGTTTGCTTCTTTCTGCCTTGACCTTTTGACAGTTCAAACATCTAGCCACAAATTCAGCTACATCCTTTTTCATGCCCGACCACCAAAAGTTTTGTTTCAAATCCTTATACAACTTATCTCCGCTAGGATGAACTGAGTAAGGTGTGTAATGGCCTTCTTTCATTATTTGCTCCATTATCTTCTTACACCCTTTTGGTATTATCCACCTACCCTGGAATTTTATGCTCCCATCCGGGTGTAGTTCAAATGGCCCATGTTTTCCATCTACCATCTTCTCCTTGATGCACTCCACCCAATCGTCCTCTTCTTATGCTTGTTTGATTTCATCAAATAGGGTTGGGGTGACCGACATGTAATATAATTTCTTTTCTTGTTCCTCTTGACCGCACATTTTCACTTCTAGATTGAGTCCTTGAAACTCCTTACACAATTGCTCGGGTAATATCCAAAGAGCATGGTTTGTCTTCCGACTCAAGGCATCAGCTACCTTGTTTGCCTTACCCTCGTGATATTGAATTTCCAAATCATAGTCCTTAATCAACTCCAACCAAAGAGTAGCTAAGCTAGCTACTAACATGTACCAAAGTTTAGTTACAGCCCACCAAGAGAGTTTGAACAAGACCCGACCTCACTAGCCATCTTAGCACTAGCATGGCTACAAAAGATATATACACAAAAGGCCAGACTTGACTTCCCACCCTAGGCACTACCTAGTCTAACGAGTGGTACACCGGGCCAGTATAGGTGCCCCAAACGAGGTGCCACTCTCCCTCGAACCAGGTGATGTGGTCCAAAAAGTTGCAAGTATTGATATACATCATCCACTCATCATGATACTCCAGGGGACTCGGGTCCCACGGGTAGGGATAGCGAACGACAAACTCGAGGGGATCACTCCCGGGTAAAACCTCTATGGGATAAAACCCATAGCTAGCCTGGATGACGTCTAGAGGACAAGACGGGTCAGTACGGGCAGGTGACCAAACCGGTACCGCTGGTGAGACAGAAGTGGGCACAGGGTCAGGAGTACAAGTCAGCACTGGAGGGTCTGGAGCGTAGCCGGGGGCGAATGGGTCATCATCAGACAGATACTGTACGTAGTCATCGTAATCTATGACGGGGAACTGAAACTCCGATGGATCGGAGTCCGCGGGGCTGCATGAGCCCACACTAGATTCCATCTGACAGAGGACACAATGAAGTGTAGTTAGCACGACGGCTAAGTAAGGAAATCCATTGTCGCTCAAAAGTAAACAAAGGTTTCAAAAGAAACATAATACTCAGCAAACTGTAAGCTTTACCCATAAGTTGCAATCTACCTGCAAACAGATTATCAACAAAAGAAAGTATAGCATAGTATATGAGTGACATCAGCATATAATACTTTCATTTCCAAGTTTTCCATCATTTAAATCAAAATAGTGAGTTCCTCAACACACACTCTTACTGTTCAGAACTCGTGACATTTTATTCTGCGACCTAATTACGGAGTAACTAGGTTTTCATAGTTAGTAAAATGTAATTAGTTTCCCCCTGGATAAGTGCAAGGCATACTTGGAATATTTTCAAGAACCTCGGGCCGCGGCACTCATGCCTCCCGCAGGTCAAACATCTCAATAACTTCCGGGCCACGGCTCACAAGCCTCCCGTAAAGTCAAACATCTCAATAACTTCCGGGCCACGGCTCACAAGCCTCCCGTAAAGCATCTCAATAACTTCCGGGCCACGGCTCACAAGCCTCCCGTAAAGTCAAACATCTCAATAACTTCCGGGCCACGGCTCACAGGCCTCCCGCGAAGTCAAACATCTCAATAACTTCGGGGCCACGGCTCACAAGCCTCCCGCGAAGTCTAACATCTCAATAACTTCCGGGCCACAGCTCACAAGCCTCCCGTAAAGTTAAACATCTCAACAACATTATCCAGAAACTAAGGTTTCAAAACATTCTTTCCTTTTCTTGAGTTTAATTAGCATTAACACATGATGACTCAAAATGAACATTCTTATCCAAATATGTTTCGAAAATGCATATATTTGTCAATGACTTTTCATCATTAAATTCCAAGTGACAAGGGTCACACTTGTCTCTTAAAAACACAATTTTTCCTCCAAATTAATGAACGTAATTTACAAAATAATATTTGAACTTTCAAAAATTGACTCGGTTGCCCGTAGGCCTTCCAAACATCATAACATTCAGGAGCAAAAACATCGGAAGAGGGTTCGGTCGGAAACGGAACCGCGTCGCGCAGACTCGCGGATGTCCGCAGCGTCGGACGCGTGCGTCTGGGCCGCGTCCGCTCGTTCGGCAGGGACGCCGAAATTCTGGACACCCACGGACGCGCAGCGGACGCGTGTCGGTGGTCGCGTCCGGCCTTTCGGCCGTGACGCCATAACTTCGGGCACCCACGGACGCGCAGCGGACGCGCGTCCGTGCCTGCGTCCGGCCGTTCGGCCGTGACGCCGAAACTTTGGGCGCCGATGGACGCGCAGTGGACGCGCGTCCAAGGCCGCGTCCAGCCGATTCTGCCAACTTCGGGCAGCAAAAACTGGGTTATAACGCCCCGATTTTTCCACTATTTTCACAAGTATATGAACATAAACACAACATATACATGCATAAATTGACTATGAACATGCATACAAAAATTACCAAACATTAAAGTGTTGTTTCTTTGAGCCAACTTGTAGATCCATAACTTAGCACATATCTTTCACATAAAAATTCTTAGTCACATAATTTACTAGCATTTGTTCACCTTCAAGTGATTAAACCAACTTAAGGGATTCCTTACCTCCCAAGTAGATTTTAAGACCGTAGAAAGATGGTGATCTTCTCCTCCAAACTTTTCACCGAAGATCCTAAACAAAAATCACCATGATAACCACATTTTCATGAACCCTTAGTTTAAACTTAAGTTCTAGGAAGGATTCTAGTCATATTAACCGAACAAAACCAAAGTTTTTACCTATTATGGAGCACTTGTGTTGAAGAAAAAGCTATGGAGTTCTTGGATCACAATGTAGAAGAATGAAATTTTCTTCCTCTTCTTTTCCCTTCTAATTTTCGAAAATGAGAGAGAGAGAGAGTGAGTGATGGGAAGTTGGCTTGAAGCTTAAGTTAACAAGTATGATCATCCCATACTTCTTATGGCAAAACACTATTTAATCACCATGTGGTAATAAGGATGACACTTGTCAAAATTCCATGGTAGATCTTGAAGAGTAGGGATTATTTTGCCAGTTTGGGATCAAATCAGATAAAGGTTCGGAGGATTATAACTTAATTCGGGAAAATTCTAACACCAAAATTATTCTAAAAATAATCCCGTCATTAACCACTAAAATCGGGAATTTTTCGGTATCTCGCGAAATATAGGTACGAAGGTCCATAACAATTTCACTCTTACAGTCCGTTTAAATTTCTCTTGAACTAAATAGGAAGTTCAGGCTTAATCGTATCGTACTTAATAATCCACTTTCTAGGGAAATTCGAACTGTATATACATCCATAAAAATTTTCGATTCGTGACCGGTACGTAGATCGCAGCTTATTAATAACTAGTCTAAAAAAAAAAAATTCTTTCGAAGTATCGAGAGATCTTCTCATAAATGTCATAGCCTAAAAAAAAAATTTTCGAACCCTAACTTTCCCGGAATAACTGAGGGGTTACAAGATGAGTCCTCGGGACTAGCACTTCGGGACGCTTCTATGTTTTCATCCGGAGTGTAGTCGGGAAACATCTCCACTTCAACGTTGACCAGATCTAGATCAGAAGTGATCATATTTTCATCAATGAAGTTTAAGTCGTCATGATTCGCACCACGAGATGCTTCTAGTTTTTCATCTCTGGCTGAACTCTAACTGATAAGACTCCGAGATACCCTTATTTCAGGCACATCTTAGGGTGTTTTATCGCGTCTATAGCTTCCTTATTTGGTAAATTATGTGCGTAAATGTTTGAAAATCACTAACTGATGCACAGAAGCTACTTATAGCTTAAAAGAAGTAAAAGCGGAGCCCCGGGAGCAAATAGAACCAAAAGATGAGCTTAAAAAGCAAACCAGGCAAAAGCGGAGCCCCGGAGGACCAATCTGGAAGGCCACACGCGTGTGAGCAAGCGTGGAAACTTTCCAGAAGCTCCCCACGCACGCTCACACCCGTGTGAGAGGCGTGGAGGCGTGTTGCGCGAATTTCAGCTAGGGTTGTCATTTCGGAGACTATTTAAACCCATTTGATGAATTTCCAGAGGAGGATTCCAGAATTTTAGTTTTCCCTTTTCTTAGTTTTTTCCTTTGGAGAACTTTCTCCATTTTTTCCTAGTTTCTAGATTAGATCAATTTCCATTGTAGAAGACAACAAACTTGGATTGAAGATCTTCTTCTCTCTAGGTGATCTCTATTTCATTTTTATAATTTTAGTAATCTTATTCTTGGATTAAATTAGCTTTTGCTTGTACATTGGTAATCTTATTTTAGTAATCACCTAGAGAGAAGAAGATCTTCAATCCAAGCTTGTTGTCTTCTACAATGGAGATTGATCTAATCTAGAAACTAGGAAAAAATGGAGAAAGTTCTCCAAAGGAAAAACTAAGAAAAGGGAAAACTAAAATTCTGGAATCCTCCTCTGGATATTCATCAAAGGGGTTTAAATAGTCTCCGAAATGACAACCCTAGCTGAAATTTGCGCATCACGCCTCCACGCCTCTCACACGCGTGTGAGCGTGCGTGGGGAGCTTCTGGAAAGTTTCCACGCTTGCTCACACGCGTGTGGCCTTCCAGATTGGTCCTCCGGGGCTCCGCTTTTGCCTGGTTTGCTTTTTAAGCTCATCTTTTGGTTCTATTTGCTCCCGGGGCTCCGCTTTTACTTCTTTTAAGCTATAAGTAGCTTCTGTGCATCAGTTAGTGATTTTCAAACATTTACGCACATAATTTACCAAATAAGGAAGCTATAGACGCGATAAAACACCCTAAGATGTGCCTGAAATAAGGGTATCTCGGAGTCTTATCAGTTAGAGTTCAGCCAGAGATGAAAAACTAGAAGCATCTCGTGGTGCGAATCATGACGACTTAAACTTCATTGATGAAAATATGATCACTTCTGATCTAGATCTGGTCAACGTTGAAGTGGAGATGTTTCCCGACTACACTCCGGATGAAAACATAGAAGCGTCCCGAAGTGCTAGTCCCGAGGACTCATCTTGTAACCCCTCAGTTATTCCGGGAAAGTTAGGGTTCGAAAATTTTTTTTTTAGGCTATGACATTTATGAGAAGATCTCTCGATACTTCGAAAGAATTTTTTTTTTTTAGACTAGTTATTAATAAGCTGCGATCTACGTANTACGTAGATCGCAGCTTATTAATAACTAGTCTAAAAAAAAAAAATTCTTTCGAAGTATCGAGAGATCTTCTCATAAATGTCATAGCCTAAAAAAAAAATTTTCGAACCCTAACTTTCCCGGAATAACTGAGGGGTTACAAGATGAGTCCTCGGGACTAGCACTTCGGGACGCTTCTATGTTTTCATCCGGAGTGTAGTCGGGAAACATCTCCACTTCAACGTTGACCAGATCTAGATCAGAAGTGATCATATTTTCATCAATGAAGTTTAAGTCGTCATGATTCGCACCACGAGATGCTTCTAGTTTTTCATCTCTGGCTGAACTCTAACTGATAAGACTCCGAGATACCCTTATTTCAGGCACATCTTAGGGTGTTTTATCGCGTCTATAGCTTCCTTATTTGGTAAATTATGTGCGTAAATGTTTGAAAATCACTAACTGATGCACAGAAGCTACTTATAGCTTAAAAGAAGTAAAAGCGGAGCCCCGGGAGCAAATAGAACCAAAAGATGAGCTTAAAAAGCAAACCAGGCAAAAGCGGAGCCCCGGAGGACCAATCTGGAAGGCCACACGCGTGTGAGCAAGCGTGGAAACTTTCCAGAAGCTCCCCACGCACGCTCACACGCGTGTGAGAGGCGTGGAGGCGTGATGCGCAAATTTCAGCTAGGGTTGTCATTTCGGAGACTATTTAAACCCCTTTGATGAATATCCAGAGGAGGATTCCAGAATTTTAGTTTTCCCTTTTCTTAGTTTTTCCTTTGGAGAACTTTCTCCATTTTTTCCTAGTTTCTAGATTAGATCAATCTCCATTGTAGAAGACAACAAGCTTGGATTGAAGATCTTCTTCTCTCTAGGTGATTACTAAAATAAGATTACCAATGTACAAGCAAAAGCTAATTTAATCCAAGAATAAGATTACTAAAATTATAAAAATGAAATAGAGATCACCTAGAGAGAAGAAGATCTTCAATCCAAGTTTGTTGTCTTCTACAATGGAAATTGATCTAATCTAGAAACTAGGAAAAAATGGAGAAAGTTCTCCAAAGGAAAAAACTAAGAAAAGGGAAAACTAAAATTCTGGAATCCTCCTCTGGAAATTCATCAAATGGGTTTAAATAGTCTCCGAAATGACAACCCTAGCTGAAATTCGCGCAACACGCCTCCACGCCTCTCACACGGGTGTGAGCGTGCGTGGGGAGCTTCTGGAAAGTTTCCACGCTTGCTCACACGCGTGTGGCCTTCCAGTTTGGTCCTCCGGGGCTCCGCTTTTACCTGGTTTGCTCTTTAAGCTCATCTTTTGGTCCTATTTGCTCCCGGGGCTCCTGTTTTACTTCTTTTAAGCTAAAAATAGCTTTTGTGCATCAGTTAGTGATTTTCAAACATTTACGCACATAATTTACCAAATAAGAATGTTATAGACACGATAAAACATCCTAAAATGTGCCTGAAATAAGGGTTTCTCGGAGTCTTATCAAAATCCAAGTGAGATATTTGACTAAAATATGCCTAAAATTATATGGGAAAGCAAAACAAACTGCCTTAATAAGCCATAATGCCCTAAATATGGTCTAAGGATCCAAAAATTGAATGATATATTATATTCGTTAATAATATACTAAATCCAACATTAATGCATGCTTTAATGAATGTATAATTGAAACAATAAAATAAATATTTGACAAATATACATAGCATGCTTGGATTTACATATTAATATATTATTAACCCATATATTCTAAATAAATTGCAATACTTCAATCAATTTAATATATACATCAATATTAAATTAAAATTCAAACAACTTATTTTATACTTAATATTTGTTCAAATTGAATGATAATTTAATAATAAATTAAGGAGGAATTAAATTAAACAATTAATCTAGAAGATGTCCAAATATGATGAAAGAAATCTGAAGCAGGCGCAAAATAAACCAAAGTAGGCCTTTTTAATAGCAAACCAGGTCGGCCCGAATGAGCCTGACCCGACCCAAATCCTATATAATCCATCATCTTCTCCATATTTGATCAGCCAACCCAAGCTGCCGACTGAAGAAGGAAGAAACAGAGCGGCCTGGAACTAGGGCTGCCTAGAGGAGGAAGAGGATAGCTCGCCCCCGCCATCTCTCCTCGTCGAGATACTAAGTTTGCCACCTACATACTTGAACATGACGCCATGAAACAAAAGCAGCAGCAAGGATGAGAGGGATGTTAGCGCCCGTTGTCATCCTCGGCCTTAGTCACGTCACCACCCGCCGGCCACGACTTCAAGTTGTGTCATCGTCGCCTGAAGCCCGTCGTGGTTCTACATGGAAGCCGGCAATTGGAGGGGAAAACAACATAAACTGATCAAAAAACAGAATTTTTTAAAAAATTTCTGTCATGTTCTCCACCATCAGTAATAACCATCGACGACTCGTGGTTCAAAACCAGCTAACAGTAGGCAGTAGGTATTCTCAAGGCTCGTCAAAACGAAGACCATAACCGGCGAAATAAATCCAGCAATTCTCTGGCAAACTTAGGCAATGAGGAAAAAAAATAATTCCAATAGTCCAAAACCAATGGCAATTAATTCATTGAAAATATACACACTAAATTGCACATTATATCCTAACTAAATAGATATATTTTTGTAGGTAAATTTCAAAAGAATTAATATACAAAACATATACGAAAACTCAATGTATATGAAACAAACTAATGTTGATTACAGGCAAAACAATCAACCAGGGAGAGATTAATAAAAACTCTTGATACCAAATGTTAGATCTAAAATATAGTCTAACCATATTGAATGAATCTAAGAGAAACCTAACCTTGTAGTTGCAGAATCGTAAATCATGTTGATCTCCAGCCATAGTTGATATTCTACCTTGAACAGTGGCTCTGCAGGGTGTTAGCTGTTTTGTCCCACACTTAACTTAGAACGCTAGATGGTGTGCTAGTATTTTCTGAGTAGTATGAGTACCATAACTTTAAGTGCTATATATTGTTTGTCCTGCATCACATCAATACAGATTTTATATAGGCATAATGGTCATGGACTAAACCTAGATGTCCAATCCAACAAATTACTTAATGTCCAATCCAACAAATAACTTCCAGTGATTTTTTTTTTAGGTTTCCGGTCGAATCCAGACCACTAGTTTCTGCCCGAAACTAGTGATGTTTTTTTAAAAATAATTTTTAACAAATGAAATTATATTTAATATTACTATAAATATTTTTATATTCTAAATAAAATAATTAAAATTTTAAATTATACAATTCTACTCATTTTCTAGAAAATGAAGTAAACACACCAAGATAGTTTTTTCAGAACGCAACCAAACACGGAAAAAGAAAATTTTTTCTAAAAAATTACCCAATTTCTAGAAGTCATTTTTCTTCTTTCCAAATGGACCCTTAATAGTCACGATTTCGAGTTGGTTAATTTAGTTCAAAATCACTAGTTTGTATTCAGAAAAATGAAGGTACTCCTATTCATATTTGGAACATTATATTATTTTATTGGTCCACTATAAAAGAGATCGAAATTATTTGAATGATTTAGAAGGATGACTGATATTTCAATAAATTTTCACCCACATGACATCTACAGTCATTTATATTTTCATCAGAATAAGAAAACCATTAAATTTTGAAAAAGAAGTTTCAATTAGTTGTTGAATATCACCATGCATGCCACTTTAATATAATTTTTTTTGTTATAAATATAAATATATATATATATATATATATATATATATATATATATATTAAGTGGACATTATTATTTTAACACATATAATGAGCCATCATTAAACTATTCATTATTGTACTCATTACTACATTTATAATATGTATATACATGTTGTAGGAATGAGAATCTCTAAGCTCCCTTTTCTCCCTAATCTCTCCGTCATATCTCTTCTTGTCTCTTGCAATTACTTTAGTTTTACAACAGGTTATCAACACGAGTGCTCTGTATATCCTCGACAGAGCAATAGCAAATTCTCCGACGATCGAAGAAGCCCATCGTTCAAAAGTCACAAACCTCATCCGGATCCGAATCTTCGTCGCTGCTGTTGAATCTGTGATACCATCCTAAATCTGGAACTGAAACCTTCAGCCATAATTTCCGGCACGGCTGTCGGATTCTTGCTGGTCAGAATAGGTGATCATCTCCGCCTCTTTGAGACAATCACGGTGATGGGTGATTGGCCATCCGATCCTCAACCAATTGCCGATCATGAATTCCGACGTCTTCTGGATGAATTGGACGCGCAGGCTACATCGTCTCTTTGAAGGCGATCTCGTGGCTGGATGTTAGCGTTCCCTTGCCTAAGGTGTCCCAAGTGTTAGTCCACAGGTCGCAGCTACGCCGGACTGATGATCGGAGATCACCTGCAACTTCCGGAATGCCCCCATCTATACTTCATCAACGACTTTGACAGTGCGTGCCCAGGCAATCCGATCATGGAGTTGATGACACCGATGGAGTCTTTTCTCTAGTTAACTTACACTTAGTGAACCTGCACTTGCTCCATGCAATATAAAAACCCAAATTATTTTGGCAAGGGTAATTGGGTTACTTTTAGCAAACATAATGAGTCAAGATATTAGAATTTCTTATCCACATGAGTATTTTATAAAGCATGCATGAAAGAGAAATTAATAAATTATATGTTTTGGGGATATCAAACTTGATTGAATCCAAATCTGACTCAATGTATATCGTGAGTAATCCCCCATGCACCTAGTATGTGTAAACATGTCCCAATCTACGTTTATATTCTTTGTATGTAGTCCATTTTACTATATATATCACCATCGTAGCGTATCTCTAGGGTCTACCAAATAAACCTCCGCCTGTTGTTTAAATACCCACAAAGCCCATGATATGAGATCAATAGATACGCTGACTACATACTTTATGAAGATCATTTTCTCAGCATTAGGGGGAGGTAAGAGCACAAATTAATGGAATGTTGAGAAATTCCATGGAATGAAAATATCTTCAGTATTAAAATTCACGTACTAGTTGGACGGAACTAGATATTCAGAAGATAATTGAACCAGAAGTTCATAAGATAATATATTTGTGACATTAGCAAATAATCAGCCTGACGGTAAGTATTGTTACCGGTATGTGTTTTGTATTATTAATCTGAGTATAGTCAACAGTACAATAGTGTTGTGTCTAGTAAATTTGCGTGTAAGAAACAGAGCCCCCCTCCTCCTACAACAAACTGTTCTTTATATCTACTACAAACGACTCTCTGTGTAATGTACATTTAATCCTATCTGAACTAAGTGCCGGTAATATCAACAAGGTATAACTCCTCTACAAAGTGTCATCCTTGTGTAATGGGTGACCGTTTGTCTGCCTTCGGGTCAGTGCTTGTGGTTCGGGTCGGGTACTGCTTACCCAATTACTCTGTCACCAAACCCCCTACTCCTTAGTTTGCAAGCGTAGCTAAGTCAACTAGGGAGTAGTAATAGTGCAAAGCGAAATCAATAAGAATTTTATTTTGAAATGCCAACATAGCGGCTGAGGCAGGGCTTTGGCAAAAAGTGGTCGAGGTAGGGCCTCGGCCAAAAGTGGTTGAGGAGTTATCCAATAACGAGGCAGAATATGAGGCCCTCCTAAACGAGCTACGGTTAGTAGCAGGGCTACGAGCAGAGAAGATCCGTATCTGGTGTGACTCTAAGCTGGTAGTTGGTCATGTCACGGGGGAGTATGAGGCCAACAAAGGTAGTATGGTAGTATGCAAAGATACAGAGACGTAGTGTTGAGAACCCTGCGTGAATTTGAGGGGTATGAAATTAACCAAGTAACCCGCGAGGAAAATGTTGACGCTGCCATGCTCTCCAAGCTGAGCACTAGAATCTCCAACCATATTCTCAACATTGCTCGATTGGAAGATTTGGGTACTTCAAGCATTGACATCTCGTGGGTTAGCCCCGTGCAAACTAGAGAACATGTTCAATTGACCATATTAAAAAATACAAGAAGGATGGCACTCTACGAATGGATGAGCAGGACGCTAAGTTAGCAAAGTTACGAGTACCTAGCTACGTTACTCTAGATGACAAATTGTATAAGCGGTCTTATAATGGCACACTCCTGAAGTGTGTATACCCTGATGAAACAGAACTGATGATGAGAGAAGTCCATGAGGGGATGTGCTCCGCGCACTAGGGAGCGTACACCATAGCTCGTCGTATCATGTTGCAAGGCTTCTTCTGGCAAAAAATGTTGAAGGATTGCGCGGAATACGCCAGGCGATGCCCCAAGTGTCAAGAGTTTCAAACACTACTAGGTCGGCCCGCAACTAATTATACTCCGGTGAGTACGGCAATTCCCTTCTCAAGATGGGGAATAGATTTGGTGGGGGCCCTTCCTACGGGCTCTGGAAGCCGAAAGTACATCATTGTGGCTGTTGACTATATCACTAAGCGGGTGGAAGTTGAACTCCTTGCCAGCATTACAGCAGCAAGGTGCAAAAAAATTGTGGAAAAGAGTATACTGTGCCGCTTTGGTGTTCCCCTACAAATAATTACTAACAACGGACGCCAATTTGAAACAAAGGAGTTTTCAGAGTTCTTGACGGAATGGGGCATTAAGCATACGCTGGTAGCGGTGTCATATCCTCAAGCCAATGGTCAAGTGGAGAATGCGAATAGAACTATCCTTGATGGTTTAAAGAGAAAGTTGGAGGTAGCTGGTGGAGCGTGGGTTCAGGGTTGAAGAGCTTGACAATATTCTTTGGATTTATTGCACAACGCCAAGGAAGGCCACTGGAGAAACTCCCTTCGCTCTCACTTATGAGTTCGAAGCTCGAGCTTCAATAGAAGTGGTGGTACCAAGTAGGAGAGTGGAGGAGTATGAGCCAGGCTGAAATGAAATCCAGCAAGGGGTGGACCTCAATTTCATAGATGAAAAAAGGGAAGCTGCATACTGTAGGATGGAGAACTACAACCGACAGTTAAAATCTTATCACGATGCAAAAGTTCAACCCCGATACTTCCAAGTAGGCGACTACATACTGCGAAGGAGAGAAGCCAGTCAACCCTTAGAAGGGGGCAAGTTCGCAAAAAAATGGGAAGGTCCTTATATCATAGAAGAGGTTATTCACCCAGGAACTTATAAACTGATGACCGTAGGGGGCAGGTTCATCGATAGGATATGGAACTCGGAGCATTTAACAAAGTACTATTAGTAAGATGATGTATAACATTAGTCATGGTCCGCCTAGATTATTTTTAAACATTAGTCATGGTCTGCCCAGATTACTTTTAATAAATTTATAATTTTTACATCACTTGTGGGTGTGCGATAGTCTACATAAAAAAAAACAGCTAATGACCAAGGCCACACCTCGACCCCAAGCGCCAAGGCCATGCCTCGGCCCCGAGCGCCAAGGATGCACCTCGGCCACCAATGGCCAAGGCTGTGCCTTAGCCCTAAGAACTGATGCCATGCCTCAGCCACTAATGCCTCGGCCCCAAGCGCCACGCGCCTCGGCCACGGGTGGCTGAGGCCGCATATTGGCCCCAAACCCTCCGGGGCACACAAAAAATTAAAAAAATAAAAAAAATATATATAAACACCACCTCGGCACAGCGCCGAGGTCGCGCCGAGGTCCTGTGCCGAGGCGTGGTACAGCGCCGCCTCCGGGGCGAAAATTGCAAATTGCAAAAAAAAAAAAAAAAAAGGGAACAAAGCAAAGTCTATTAAGTGGCAAACTTTATGAAGTCTTTAACACGAAATAATAATCTCAAAAACAAGTCGGAAATAATGCAAATAATAATATCAAAAACAAAAACAAACAGAATTAAGCTTATGCAATAACTAGGCGTCCTCTGCCTTGGTGATGTTTTCTACGAATATGTCTTCCATGGAAGCACGAGAAACACTGGTGTTCGGGGGAAGATTGGAAAGGTGAGACATCCCGGAGTCAGCAGCATCGCCATCAACAGCATCAGTGGCCGCAGCATCACAATAGCAATTACTTCGCACTTGGCGTCGGGGTCAGGATTCTCATATATTGCTAGCAAACCCATGGAATGGTATACATTCCAAGGTCAAATGCTACCTGAGATTTTGCCTCAATCGCTTCTTGGCCCACCTTGGATTTCAAAAACACCTTAGCACCCTCAGTAGTGCTCATAAACTCTTTCACGTCATCCTTGAACTTGGCAGATCGCTTGTAGACCTCTCCCGCTTCTGTAAGGAATGACGCATGAGACTTCTTCAGCGCGACAGTAGTAGCACAAGTCTTCTCGTGATCCTCTTGCTCCGGCTTCAACTCAAGTACTAATGCTGCGTGGTCGGTCTTTAGTTTCTTGAGCTCAGCTTCCTGTGACGCTAGTAGCCCCTAGAGGTTGTTCTTTTTAGCAATGAGGTCGTTCTTTTCAGCATGGGCCTTGGTTCATATCACTTCGCATTGAGCGTGCAAAATCTGTCCTTCCAACATAGCCTGCAAGCATAAGGGTTAGAGCGGGAAGTGTTTACGTACAAAGTATAAAAAATGTCAAAGTAAGCGACCAACCTCCAGCATGTGTCTGAGGTACCGCTCCTGTAGCACGGTCACTTCCTGAGCGTCCAAAACTTCCAGATCCGCTGGAGGAATAAGACGTTGGGAAAACTCAGCAGCATTGATACTCCCTGTTATTATATAATCTCTAGGAAGCACATCCATGCCAAGTCAAATCAGGTTAGTTCAAGCACGAGAGTGTTGCACTGAAGAGGCTTCCCCTCGCTCGGGAGCCTAGGTTGAAAGGGCAGAAGCCCCCGCAGGCATGGAATTCAGATTGGGAGTTCCTTCATCGGTTGCTGGTGCCTGACTCTTCTTTCCTTTCTTATCCGTCTTGCTCTTCTTAGATGACGAATTTTGTCTAGACCGCGACAAGTACCGGTCTGCTATCGAAGACATAGCACATGCGGAGACAAAATGTTAGAATAAACAATTAAGGGAAACAGTCAAGTATCACAAACAGTAGAACTATACCAGGTGCATCAAGGGCAGTTGGTCGAATCCTCGAAAAACCCAACTGTACAAACTCCCACTCAGAAGCATACTTAGCAATCTTTAGTGGACTACCTTTCTTGAGCTCAACTACCCCCCTACGTACATGGAGACTCTTGTCTAAAGGAGGGTGACATCTAACCTGGGATCCCCACCTGACAGCAAAAGGGGGTGGACTATCTAGCGAGACAAAACCTTTACCCTCTCCGGACGACCTACCAACTCTAAATAACTCTTGGAAAAGGTTCAAGGTAGGTTCCTCCTTCCTCTCTCGACACACAGAAAGGAAACCTGCAATTGCTTGGTGACCATTTGGAACAAGTTGACCTGGTGGGGATTGAAAATTATTTCCAAGATCAAAAGGATTTCCTAATCAAATACTGCCAAAAATTTATTATTAAAGTCATTATTCCCAAAGTTATACAAATTATTACTCCGGGTAATTAGGAGATTGACGTATAATTAAAAAAAAAAGCCAAAAAAAAAAAAGAATTTAACAAAAGATAATATTTTTATTCCCATGAAAAAGTTCATTGTGAAGCGTACAATTGATATCTTTATTTTTAACGAGGAATACATTCAGAGGTTACATTCAGACTTTGGCAAAAGTAGACACTAGGGTAGGATCTTCAGATGTTAAAGGAAGTTCTTCCTCAACGTAAGGGACCATAGCCAAATTTTGTCCGGATCTAGAGAACACGGTGACACCTTCATCTTCGTCAGAAACATTTTCTTGTTTTGGTTCGTAGAGCACAACGACCCCTTCCTCTTCGGCAGACACAATTTCTTGTTTTGGTTCGTAGAGCACAACGACCCCTTCCTCTTTGTCAGACACAATCTCTTGTTTTGGTTCGTAGGGGACAATAATCCCTTCCTCTCCGTCAGAAAGAATTGCCAACAGATCTTCAACGGTATCTCCAACTTCATGACCACCTAGCATGGCCTTCCTATTCCTCAATATTTCGAGTCGAGTCTGCTCCATCAAGCATCTTGAGCGTTGTCTCTTCATCTCCGTGCCTGTTTTCTTTGGATCCATAAATCCTAAAAAAAAAATCATCATCACCAGCGCAAGCAAAAAAAAAAAAACACAAAGACGTACCAGGTTAAAGTACCGAGGCAGGATTGAAGGAGCAGTGGAACAACCTAGTTCAGGAAAGTTTTATACACAAAAGAGAGGCTTATAAAAGGAAGGAGAATCATGGCAACTACTTTGAAGATTAGGAAATATTTTACAAATCTAAGGGATTTCCTTTTCAGATCCTATGCAAAAGATTTTTGCCCAGTACCAAATTGTTACTCCCAAGCTGCCTCGGCCACTCTCACTAGCTTGAGAGTGGGGGCTGGTGATAGGGTAATTGGGTAAGTACCCGACCTAGAACCATATGCAGGACCCGAAGGCAGACGAACAGGCTATGAGGGAGTCAAACAGCCACCGTTATACATTAAAGAGGAAGAGCCACTCCAACGGCTCCTCGGTATTATTATCCACTTAGTACACATTGAAGAGGCGACTTAGTACACATTGAAGAGGAAACATCTGTTACATTGACAAAGAGTCGTTGCACTTGAGAATATAAAAGGAGAATCACATTGCAGAATGCGGCTCTATTTCTTACACGCAAAACTATTGTACACAAACACTGTACTAAAATTACTCATTGTACTATCATACTTCACTAATACACAAGTATTCACTGGTAACTTATTTACCGTCACAGCCAAATATATATATTGATCATGCTAATCAGAAAAGAGTGACTAGGTCCAATATATAATCCCCAACTTGGACCAAATATATCTACCGATACAACTTGACGCCAGAAGTGTAGGAGGTGTATTAGTGTAAGAGATAAAAGTCATAATACTATATCTAGTAAAGAAATATTGTCATTCTTGAAATATCTTGAAGAATTATGTCTTGAAGACGTTCATCCAGATGACGAAAATCATAGTAAGGTGCACCAAATAGAAATAATACTAGAGATGTGGAAATACCAGATCTCAATATCTTTGGGAAATGACAACAATCTAGTTGATTTATAAATTGTCATGAATTTTATAAATATGGGAGAAAATTATAACTATAGTTTTCGAGAACACAATTGCCTATATAATTGCTCATATTTGGATCCAGAGTTAGGCACTAGAAGTGTCATAACTATTTAACATATAAATGAGCAATTAAGGCATAGCTCAACTTGCTAAAATAGATTCTCTTTATAGCATGTATACCATTGAATGTAACCCTGTTGGTTACAAATGGGCGTTTGTACGAAAGATAAAATGAGAACAATAAGGTGATATAATATAAAGCGAGTTTTGTAGGCAACGGGTTCACGCAGAGACCTTGATTGATTTTAATCAAATATAGTCTCCCAAGTAAGATGACATTAAGTTTCACTACATAACATCATTGGCAGAATAATAAAATTAGATATGCAGCTGATAAATGTCATGACCGCATAATTATGGGTCATTAAACTGGGTGATTTTCTCTTGAAGAATGAATACATAAATATAGATGTGTTATTATGCACTCTTGAAAGAGTTGCTAATGACCTTATCTTGATTAATATTGATGGTATAAACGTCAATAAAATATAAAGAGCTTGATGAAGTTAGCTCATGCCTAAGCACGGGTAGTTTGAAACTAAAGACTTGGGAACCCCCAAATATTATTTCGACATGAAGATCGAGCTTCTCCTTGAAGAAATTTTATACACCAGTTAGCCTACTTGAAAAATGCCTTGAAGATTTTATATGGATAAGTATCATTTACTTATCACACTAACGGTTGTTCAATCTCTTGAAGTAGATAACGAACCGTTTTAGACTCAAAGAATATAATAAGGATATTTTGGAACCAAAAGTCCATTATTTCATTGACATTGGAGCACCATTTTTGGACCAGAAGTTCCATAATCGCATCAGGCCTAATATTATATTCGCGATGAAATTGCTAGCAACGTTTAATGCTCCTTCTACAATGAAATATTGGAATGGTGTTTAACATATCCTCCAGTATCTTCGAGTTATAAAAGATGTTCGGCATTTTTGTGTGTATCGTTTTAATGGGCTATTTGGGTACTAGCTATTATTAGTGATCCCCATGATGCAAGTTCGAAAACTGGTTGTACTATATTTTACCTGGCCTCCATTGTCATATAAGGAGACAATAAAGATAATGTTGCATCAATGATAAATGGGTATATTATGAAAAATTTTACTAGACATTATGATGTCGATCAGTATTATACCCACATGAGCTCTAGAAGAGTCACGAGTCACGAGATTATTCACCCCATTGATAGTTGGACGTATTTGTTCACAAAATCCCTTTCTATATTTTGGAGGTATATTTCATATAAGGGATTTTGAAGAATGTTATCTTCAAGGGATTATCATTTACTTGAATAATGAATATTATGCCCTAAAGTTTATGTTGGGGTTATGGTTGCACTATTTTTCCTTTAGCTAAATTTTTTCCACTGGGTCTTCTTAGCGTAAGGTACTTTTTAATGAGGCAACTGGTGCAACACATAATTTGGCACATATCATGTACTCTTTTTCTAACTAAGTTTTTTTTTCTTCCCACTGGGTTTTTCCTACTAAGGTTTTTAACGAGACATGAGTATGGTACAGTAATGTCAAAAGGGGAAAATTACAAAATCCTGAAGATTATACACTGAAAGTTTGTGACTAGTTATCCTGAAGATTATGCCCTGAAGGTCAGGAATGATTTATAGTTGTACTCTTTTAATTTTCCCTTAGCTAAGTTTTTCCCACTGGGTTTTCTTAGCCTAAGGTTTTTAATGAGGCAACCTTATATAACAGATGTTTTGAAATACATCATGTACTCTTTTTCCCTTTGACTAGGTTTTTTCCATATGATTTTTCCTAGCCAGGTTTTTAAAGTGGCATGATTACGGTAAAATAATGTCTAAGGGGTAGTGTTATAAATAAATAAATAAATATATATATATATATATATATATATATATATATATATATATTAAGTGGACATTAATATTGTAACGAAACGGTCCGTCATTAATCTATTCATTATTACATTTGTATTATGTATATACATGTTGTACACCATTAAAAAGCGGAATGAGAATCTCTAAGCTCCCTTCTCTCCCGAATCTCTCTGACATATCTCTTCTTGTCTCTTGCAATCACTTTAGTTTTACAACACTTTTAAATAATTATCTTATTTCTGTGACACCTTTGGGTGTGCTTGGTTTGTATATGAGAATCAAAATCGGAATGGAAATCAAATATTTGGTAATGGTAATGGGTTTTGGTGAAAGTATTTTACATATTTGGTAGTAGGGTAGAATTGAAATGATTACCAATGTGTATGACCTTATAATGGGAATAAATGTTTTAACAATACGAAAACAAAAAATTAAAGTAATTGATCCTAATATAATGACATCCAAAACATCAATATGAACAAAAAAAATCTAAAAGTACTAATCCAAATTTAAAAGTTAGATTACCAATAACATGGAATGATACCCCTTAAAAAGTTTTAAAAAGTTTTCAAACAAACATTAACTATAATTTTGATTCCCACTCTTAATTTGTAAACCCATAAACCAAACACACCCTTTCTTCCTCTCCTTGTCAATTAAAGAGGGGCCGCCATATTAGGACACTATGTATTTGAGTAGGACTCCCTATTCTAGGCTTCCTGTGATTCTCCTATTCTAGTCTCCCTAAGATTTTCTCATTATATATATCTATGTAATATGTATCTTTCAACTATCTCATTCAATACAATTCATTCAGTTCTCATCTAGTATCAGTTAGCTAGAGTTCCAATAATTATCAAAGTCGTATGCATCTGCATCTTTCAACCTCTTCTAATATAGGTTTTTTTTTTTTTTCTTAATGAGATATGGAGTATTCATAGAGGTGGTAGTCATCTACTGTACCGTCAACCTAGCTTGATGAGGTGGAGGCAAACTAGCTACCTCCTATTCTCCAGGTTTAAGTAAGAAATTAAACAAGCCTTTCTAACTCTCGTTCAAATGTAAAAGAGAATACATCTAATGGTCCTTTGAATATTAGCGATTTACTAACTGTGGTCCTCGACTTTTAAATGACATCCAATCGTTCTTCAAGTTTTAAAAAATAGCTACATGTGGTCCTAATTCTTAAAATAATCCGAGTTTAAAATAATCATGAGATATCCTAAAAGGACCACGTGTGATTATTTTTTAAAATTTGGAAGACCATCGGAGGTCATTTAAAAGTCGAAGGAACACAGTTGGTAAATTGTTAATACTCGGGAGACCATTATATTGGATGTATTAACAACTTTTTTGGTGCTTTTTAAAAAATTTGATAGTAAAAAATATGAAAATTAAAGAACTTGATAATGATAATTAATCATAATTAATGATAATGAAAATTCTTCCTCTCCTTGTCAATTAAATTGGTAGAGTATTGCAAATCCAATAAATGATACAAATCTGTTGTGTGTATACAACATTGATGGAATTGAATGAAAATGGGAACCGTCAACATGATACTCCTCCACCCACCTGCAAAACATCATTGCATTATTTTCACAAAGCATCAAGCATCATCAAGTAAATAGGCACAAGTAAATAACCTCCAATCACCATTATTTACTTTCAAAACTACTAATTCATAAATATCTCAAAGAGTTCAACAATAAACTCTACTAATGATCATAGATATACTCCAACACACATTCAAATACAATTCAATAAAAGTTAAGTTTAATAGACAAACCTCACTAGCTTTTACCAATATAAACAATCCCATGTAGAAATATATATATCCAAATAAATCATAGATATACTCAAACACACATTCAAATCAACTTTCAAGTCACTAACAATGATGTGGGTAGAAAGATTGATTCGGTAAAAATACTTCCCGAACTCCTTTTTACTTGAAATTTTTATGGTAGAACCTAAACTTATAGAACTTGATATCCATAAAAAGTTTGAGTCAATTTGATCTTCAAACATAAACAGAAAATTATGTTTCTACCCTTGGCAGTATGCGGTCCAGATTTTGGAAAATAATTCAAAAACAATACTTCTACTCCTTGGATTATTATGAAATGTTTTGTGTATGTTCTACACTTGATGAGCTACATAACTGGAGGAATTGGCATCCAAATACCTTACTAAATACTCACAGAAATTTTCGTAAAATGACTTTGAAGCTAAAATGGCTTACCTTGCACGGGGAGCCATTCCACTTGCTTTTCCAAATTCAAATCAATCCATTTTGACAGGAATCCCATTGTTATTGTTTCTTACTGCAATGGCTGCTGTGTGACTGGTAAAAGCCATAGAATATCTCATGTTAGTTGGAATACTATACAAGACATTTTTCTCATAGTAGAACACTTAAATGCAATTTAAAGCCCAAACACAAATTTAAAGGGCCAATAAATATCGCAAGCAGTTAGTAGTTAAGTAGTTAACAATAATATACTTCTAGATACTCTAGAGTGCTCCATGTACAGAAGAACATAAATATAAATATGTAAATAATGTGACAGAATGAAACAATAAAAACATTAAAAGTAAGGAAGTTCAGCAAATCAAAGGAAAAAAAAATGGGATAAAGTTCGTGTTAGCCGCACACCAACATGATCCTCACAAGCAAAATTATTCACCAAATAAAGAAAAAAATCAGAAAAGGAACAAGGCATAAATCATTCTCAAATATAAAAGATAAGATAAAAATGCCACTAGCATGGTATACTACAGACCCAAATACCCAATGATTTTTCTTGGTACAGTTACAATGATTTTCATATCAAGACTGTTGAGATGTGGTGTCAAGAGACCTATAAGGCTATAAGCTATGAAACTCTCTATGAAAACATGAAAACAAAGTGCACCAATTTCTTTTAATAACTTACAGAAATATCTATGATGAAATTTGAGCAAATTACTACACATAGCCAAAATATCTGGAGATGATTTATTTACTCCATTAAACCGATTGGAAAAAGAACCAGCATAAAAATGCAGTGCTCCCTGTGACATTGTGAGGCATTGGAAGTAGTGAAGTACTATCAAGAAAAGCAGAATAAGCTAAAGAAATCCCCATTTTTCCAATAAGCAAGGGCAACTATTTAAATTGAAGATGCTTGTCAAACTCATTTGTTTGCATTCCATGTATTGCGTCTCACCAATCACCATTGCTGTGTTAGCAATAGTTTTTCTACAGCATTATACAATATTCTATTTAACTGGTGAAGCATTTTATATGAACTTCTAGTCTGTAATAATATTATGACTCAGGCTGACTAGACAGGGTGAGGGGAAGCTTAAAGTCTAAACTTTAAAGCTGTACTAATTCTTACCTAATGTTCTTGAGGTTTACAAGAGCCACCTTTCACAAGAAGGAATAAAAAAATAAAAAATAAAATTTAAAAAAAAAAGGGACTTCTTGTAGGTCTTCGTTGCAGTTTAACTGAATGCAGAGAGCAAAATAATTGTTATCAGCAAAGATAGCATACAATTACATTCCATAAAACCCAGGAAAGGGTTAAGTTCAATAAAAGAAACCTTGCAAATATTTGGGGAATATTAGTATATTTTAGATGTCAGAAAACCACGGGAATGATGAATCATCTGCATAGGAACTTTTCATAAACTAAATAGTAAAATTGTCAATGAAAAGCACTGTCAGCTTATAAGAATGAAATAAACAAGTGTGAAAAAAATGTTGAAGTACCAAATAAAGAGCATAATTAAGATAGATCAAACTACAGATATTAAGCATATTAAGACAGATCAAACTGCAGATATTAACCTCAAATACATAAGCTGTAATTGACCAATCTGCCTGGGACTTTCCATCTTCCTCACCGTCGACCACCAACATTCACTGCCTCTCTCTTCGCCAGGGGAGATGAAGACCGGAGAAGACCTCAGCTACCATCGGACTGCCGCCACTGCTCACTGCCTCTCTTCGCCGGAATGAGCTCGCCGGACTACTGCGAAGCTTCTCGTCGTTGCTCGCCGGGAAAAAGAGGAGGGAGACGAGAAAGATGGAGGGGCGAAGAGAGACGAAGACAACCGCCATTCCTCCGCCGTCGATCCGCTGCCTCCGCCGCCACCGCAACTGCAACCGCCATTCCTCGCTGCCTCCGCCACCACCGCAACTGCAACCGCCGTTCCTCGCTGCCGTCGATCAGCTGCAACTCCGACCATCGTTGTGGCTGCTCGTCGCGACTGGTGGTGCCGGCAGCAGCCGATCTCCTTCCTCACCTGGGTGAAACGTGACAGTCAACTTCACATTTGAAATAGCGTACGTATAATAATTGGGCATGGACCACTCACCACTTTTGGCTTAGCGCGGTCCCTCTTTTCTTCTTACTTCCTAGGATAACGTCATCGAGCCACTCGACTTCACATGGAGCTCCATGCTTTTTCGAAGACAGTGCAATGGGTACCCGAATCCTAGCGAAGCGGCTCACCTCATCTCTTTTTTCTCAATTCTTGGGATCTTTTTATGTGGACAACCGACTCCAGATAAAGCTTTTTGCTTATCGAAGACTATGGTTTGAACACAACCCAACGAATTGGCTTCCCACAATTTTTAAACTTGGTGATTGGTCTTTTGCCTTTTCGACTTCTCTCCATGTCAACCCCTCATGCCTTTTTCTATTTATGATCAAGGGATTTTTTTTTCTATTACGCTTACCAACAGGCTCACCTTTTGCCCCATGCCCTACCAAGGTTAGTTCAATTTCGGGCCTCACTAGTTTTATCTTTCTCAAATTAAAAAGTGCACACTCACACTTCGAGAGATCCTTGACTAAGGTCCTACGTAAATAAGAGGTGAACATCATGCAAGCAGGCAAGAATATAAACTTATTTGGCTCTAAACACTCTCGTGTGTGCGAAAAGTAACTTCCTCAAAGATATTTCAAGAGTAAAAATTTTTGGGCATCTAGTCAAAATTCTCTCTAGATAACACAAATAATAACTCTCTTTTTCAAAACTGCAAATGCACCCGCTTATCATTCCCAAAGAGCTTCAACTTCTTATTCTAAACATGTAAGCATATAAAGCACAAAGTGCGTCCTTTCCACACTTTGAAATAAACATCGTCCTCGATGTTTCCATACGATATAGGGTAAAGGAACAAACAGGGATACTAAGGATTAGACAAATAAAGATCCCTTTCGACACTTTGGAATTTACTCTGGGATATAGGGTATGCATCAAACGATCCTATTTAACATGGTAAGTTCTATCATAACACATACACAAAGCTATATAAACAAATATTTCCACACTTTAAAGATCAAAACGGGGCTTAAAATTAGAAAAGGGATAAGAGGATAAACCAAGTATGCATCCCTCTTTCCACACTTTAGCTTCCAGCATAGGCCTGCTCCCGTTATAGATTCTCTATAAGAAATAGAGACAGAACAATATAAAAGGGTTTTCGGAGTACTATTCAATTATTATAAGCTGATAGAAATATAAAAGCAATAAAACATAAACACAGATAATAAAGCATGTAAATAAGCAAAATTATTCAAATAGAAATGCGAATATTTAAAGTGCATAAAAGTAAAGCAGTCGGAATGTAAATAACATAAAGCAATAAAATAAAGTAAAGGAAAGTAAAAGAAATTAAAAAATAAAGGTCAGAACCCCGCGCATAGGGATCCTAGTGTTCAGATGGGCCAATCAATCAAAGTAACCAATGTCAAGTGGGCTCAGAATCAAGTGTCAAATGTCAGGATCCAGAACGGGTGAGGAAGGCATCATTGATCACCGAAGGAGGGTGGGTGGAACTGGCTATCAAATCTAGCCTCAAGCTCAGCAATTCTTCTATCATTCTCCTCCACTGCTCTTCTCATGCGGTTAAGCTCTTCAGTGTGGACATCTTGCCTCGCAGATATGGATGTAAAGTGGCCTTCCTGCCACGTTCGCTGCTCATGCCAATAAGTCATCTGTTCATTGTGGAGCTGCCTGTGGAAGGTCTGAGTCGTTTCCCAATCCATAGAAGTAGGGCCTTGCTCCTGCGCAGCATCGTCCTCCTCATTCTCTTTATCCTCTTCATTATCATCAGAAGCTTCTAAATCCGGCGCATCATCACCTCCCAACCTCAAATTCATGGCAAAGAACTCACCCATGGAGAAAGCAATCATGGTACCTTCATCCTTTTCTCCCATCAGAAGGTCTATAAGGTCCAACCCGTGGCACAATCTTGTAACAAAAGGTCCAATGAAAACAGTTTGAACCTTAGGCTTCAGTTGGGTTTGGAACCATTTTCTTGCTTGCACGCCCATGTTGATGCTCACTTCATTCTCCATGCACCACATATAAAACAAATCTTGTTTATAGACCTTGTTGCGATTGGTGGTTCTGCCGGAGAGATTCACTGCAAAGGCTAATCTGATAGCCTTTAAAGCATTTCTTGTGATGAGATTTGCCTTGAGGTTTGATGAATTGTAAGGGGCATTGTTGGTGATGCTCTTCCAATACTGAATAGCAACAGCTTCTGAATCAAAATCCTCTTTAAACTCTCTGAAATACGGCAAAGAAATGTCCACAGCGTCATGGAATCCAAGCATAACACCTAAGGTGTTGACTAACATACTATAGTGGTTGCCAAACAATGTGAATGAAATGGACTCTCTCGCATTGTTAACTTCCTTGCGGATCTCCAATGTCGCCAAAAATTCATATGTGACGGGTGTAAACGTAGGTCCTCTCCACTCGAATAAACGGCGGAGCTGTCGGTGCCTTAGAAGTCCATTCACCTCATTCAAACAACCGAATTCTGCTAAAACATTGTCGTCGAAGCAACGGCCGACCGATAGCTGTTTCCCCTTATAATTATCCACTGAGGTCAGTTGAATGGGTGTTAGGTGTCTTAGCGACCTTGAACCACGCTCCTGGGGAGCTTGTTGAACTGCCCGCGGTCTTGCTCGCGACCTGCTGGATTCACCATGATCGTATTTGGTTTTCTTTGCAATCTCTTTTGCGTGTCCCATCCTACAAATTTTAGAAATTAACATTCATGGTAATTGGTTTTGAATTATTATCATTCAGATAAGTCACCATTGGATTCATGTAAAATTCCTTATCAAGATAATGGAATTCAAATATATAGGGCTAAGAATTTTCGAAAATTTTGCCATAATTTCCCCTATATTTTGAACAATTCTAGTATAAGAATATCAATAATATCATTCTATTATCACACACATGCATAAATTTATCATAAGACAATTCAATTTGATAGTCAAATAAGAAGTCAACTATAAAAGTCAAGAATTTCAAAAAGTCAACTTCATCTTCTTCCCCAAATTCAAAAATTAGGGTTTGAAATTGAAAATTCAATTTGGGCAATATAGCATGTGAAAAGTCAAATTGATGGCATAAAATAGTTCTATAACAAGTTTACACATCAACTCAGACATCAATTTCATAATTCGAACAAGAAATTCAATAAACCCATTTGTTCATCAATGGTGTTCACACTTAAAGCTCAAAAATACATATCAATCCATCAATGCAATCATCAATAATGAAAGAAAACATCAAAAGATAGTTCTATGAAGCATTATAAACCAATTTAAACATTCAAATCACGCAAGGTAATGTAAAAGAAATTTTCACATTCAAGCTCTTCCAAATTCATGAATATTCAAGGATAAATGGCTAAAAGATAAGAAATTACCTTGATGGTGATGCTTTTAATCTTCTTTGAAGTAAAAATAAGATATATGTTCAAACCTTGAGTATGGATTTCACCTTGCGTGGAGAAGAGAAGAAAAAGTAGGGTTGAGGAGCAAAAATGGCGTGGAAGCCGAAGGGGGGGGGGGTTTAACTCGTGGGGGTGCTGTGACACCCCCCATCCTCACACAAGCTGATAGCTAAACTTAACACAAAAAGCTGCCAATCTCAACATCAAACGAAAACATAGCGGAAGCGATTTAAAACCTAAGGGGCGTCATGCCACATCTAGGTATAACACAGCCTAGATGCACAGGCTAATCATAAAACGGACTAAGCTGTCATAGATATAAACCAAGATAAAATTCTCAAAACATAATCCACAATCATCGAAAGTACTCAAACCACTAATCCAGAGTATACTAATAATATCTCAAGGCACACAGGCCAAAACCAAAGTCTAAACAAGGTAAACTAAGGCTAAACATCCTCATAAGGAAAGCTCTAGCGCGCTCTCGCATAACTACTCCATACCTGGAAAACACACAAAGAACCATTAGCAAAAGAATGCTAAGCAACCACCATTCACACCCGCAAGGAGATATAGATATACATAAGCTTGTAAATAGGTTTACACACCCATATAGAATATAAACACCAACGAACTGTTCAGTAGTTGAAAACGATACTCAACAATAATAAGCTGAACGAATCACAAACCAAGACTCAGTCAAACAAAGCCAATAGCCAACAACAAAGCATAATGCAATAACGAACCATAACCGAGATCCATAAGGTATCGACCGAATTAGCATAAAGAGCTCACAAAACGGACCAAGAAGGAACCCCAACTCCAACCTCCAAACCAAGTCAACCCAACCACCAAACCAAGTCAAACCACATAGTCAGAAGTCAGGAGTCAAGAGTCAATCCCGGAAAAACCGGTACACAGGGGTGACCAACCCAAAGTCAGTGGTCAAGAGCCAAACCCGGAAAACCGGTACACAGGGGTGATGAGCCCAATCACAGGGACCGAAGTCCAATCACAGGGACCCAATCACAGGACCGACAGTCCAATCACAGGGACCGAAGTCCAATCACAGGGTAATCAACCCAATCACAGGGACCGAAGTCCAAAGTCAGAAGTCAATAGTAGTCAATAGTAGCACAGTCAATAGCCAACAACCACCAACAACCTCAACCAAACCACCATCACAACCTCATACTCCAACATCACTCAAAGCAACCAAAACAAAGTGTTCATCTCAAATATGAACACAAACCAACTCCCAGATAATGAATCAAAGGATCAATAGATCAAGAATACCAAAAATGGAAACCAAAGACATGAATCAATACTCCAAGCTAAGGTATAAAATACCCAATAAATGACATGAATAAATACTCCAAAGACATGGTAAAATACCCAACAAAACAATCCAACAATAATCAGAAACAAAGGAGAATAACAGACAACAACAACAGAGAAACCGTTCACTGGAAATCAACTCCCAGTGAACTTGCGGAACACTCTCACGGATCACTGCCTTCCGCCAGTCTCCTCCGCGAGAAGGAGACGGCCTCCCTCGGCGGACCACCCTCCTCCGCCCAAGCCAACCGTCGC
This sequence comes from Ipomoea triloba, assembly GCF_003576645.1. NCBI lineage: Eukaryota > Viridiplantae > Streptophyta > Magnoliopsida > Solanales > Convolvulaceae > Ipomoea > Ipomoea triloba. The sequence continues at coordinate 2,951,299 of NC_044921.1, read as the reverse complement.
CACCTTGCGGATCGCCCTCGCGGGTTACATTGTGCCGTTCAGGTCTTCCGCAAGGCCAACCCAAATCCCTTCCAGAGACAGTTCAACCCAGATCAACAAATCCCACTTCCAGAATACAAAATCAGACCAAATACACTCACATTTCATCCATTTAGAGTCCAAAAATAGGGAAATCCATAACATCATTGATCATACAACACAACAAAAGATCAAGATGAAAACCAACAAAATACATCCAAGAAATAGGGCAAATAACAAGAATTTCAGGATTTCCAACACCAAGATCATCATATATAGAATAGGAGGTGTAAAATAGATTTGTGGACATGGATGGTTACCTCAAAGAGCTTTTCCTATTCCAACAAGCCTTTTGCTAGCTCACAAAGCCCCACCTTCACCTTGATCATCTTTTCCCAAAGAACCCCAAAAGAACACTTATAAGATTATGTAAAAAGACTATCTAAAACACAAAATGCAAGATGGATTCTAGGATAGATGCACTTACCCATCCTAACCAAGCTTAAAGAGCAACCTTACTTGAAACTTGTAGGGAAATGAAGATGAATTCTTAGGGAATTTGAGAGGAAAATGGCGTGTAGGAGTATAGGTAGGAGGAAGAAAGGAGTGAAAGTCTTAGGTAATTTGATCTTCAAATATACCAAGAATACATACAATATTTAGGTTGTAAGACATTAAATGATGTGGGCTTAAGTAACTTATAAAATAATGGGTGTAGGAAATAAATATAATCAAGACTAGTAAGTTGGGCTTATTAAATATTATAATCCCATCTTAGAACTCTTAAACATCTTAACTTCTACTGATCAAGTCCTAGAGTCTCAGATTACAACCCTAGGATCTCTATTCAGACCTCAACACAGGCTCTGATACCAACTGTGACACCCCCATCCTCACACAAGCTGAGATAGCTAAACTTTAACACAAAAGCTGCCAATCTCAACTATCAAACGAAAACATAGCGGAAGCGATTTAAAACCTAAGGGGCGTCATGCCACATCTAGGTATAACACAGCCTAGATGCACAGGCTAATCATAAAACGGACTAAGCTGTCATAGATATAAACCAAGATAAAATTCTCAAAACATAATCCACAATCATCGAAAGTACTCAAACCACTAATCCAGAGTATACTAATAATATCTCAAGGCACACAGGCCAAAACCAAAGTCTAAACAAGGTAAACTAAGGCTAAACATCCTCATAAGGAAAGCTCTAGCGCGCTCTCGCATAACTACTCCATACCTGGAAAACACACAAAGAACCATTAGCAAAAGAATGCTAAGCAACCACCATTCACACCCGCAAGGAGATATAGATATACGTAAGCTTGTAAATATGTTTACACACCCATATAGAATATAAACACCAACGAACTGTTCAGTAGTTGAAAACGATACTCAACAATAATAAGCTGAACGAATCACAAACCAAGACTCAGTCAAACAAAGCCAATAGCCAACAACAAAACATAATGCCATAACGAACCATAACCGAGATCCATAAGGTATCGACCGAATTAGCATAAAGAGCTCACAAAACGGACCAAGAAGGAACCCCAACTCCAACCTCCAAACCAAGTCAACCCAACCACCAAACCAAGTCAAACCACATAGTCAGAAGTCAAGAGTCACGAGTCAAACAGGGGTGATGAGCCCAATCACAGGGACCGAAGTCCAATCACAGGGACCGACAGTCCAATCACAGGGACCGAAGTCCAATCACAGGGACCGACAGTCCAATCACAGGGACCGAAGTCCAATCACAGGGACCGACAGTCCAATCACAGGGACCGAAGTCCAATCACAGGGACCGACAGTCCAATCACAGGGACCGAAGTCCAATCACAGGGACCGACAGTCCAATCACAGGGACCGAAGTCCAATCACAGGGGTAATCAACCCAATCACAGGGACCGAAGTCCAAAGTCAGAAGTCAATAGTAGCACAGTCAATAGTAGCACAATCAATAGTAGCCAACAACCACCAACAACCTCAACCAAACCACCATCACAACCTCATACTCCAACATCACTCAAAGCAACCAAAACAAAGTGTTCATCTCAAATAAGAACACAAACCAACTCCCAGATAATGAATCAAAGGATCAATAGATCAAGAATACCAAAAATGGAAACCAAAGACATGAATCAATACTCCAAGCTAAGGTATAAAATACCCAATAAATGACATGAATAAATACTCCAAAGACATGGTAAAATACCCAACAAAACAATCCAACAATAATCAGAAACAAAGGAGAATAACAGACAACAACAACAGAGAAACCGTTCACTGGAAATCAACTCCCAGTGAACTTGCGGAACACTCTCACGGATCACTGCCTTCCGCCAGTCTCCTCCGCGAGAAGGAGACGGCCTCCCTCGGCGGACCACCCTCCTCCGCCCAAGCCAACCGTCGCCACCTTGCGGATCGCCCTCGCGGGTTACATTGTGCCGTTCAGGACTTCCGCAAGGCCAACCCAAATCCCTTCCAGAGACAGTTCAACCCAGATCAACAAATCCCACTTCCAGAATACAAAATCAGACCAAATACACTCACATTTCATCCCACTTAGAGTCCAAAAATAGGGAAATCCATAACATCATTGATCATACAACACAAGACAAATGATCAAGATGAAAACCAACAAAATACATCCAAGAAATAGG
>NC_044921.1:2882794-2946642 GCF_003576645.1 Ipomoea triloba | reverse complement strand
AATATTCTCATTCTGCCCTGTCATGTATCTCAGATAATCACGGAACCCCACATCCTGAGTCTCCACCCAAGCAGTACGCTCGTACTCATTAACACCTCCCAACGGTAAATTAAGCATTCTAGCCAACTTAGGTGGGTCAAAAGAAATCCTTACGCCCTTCACTATCGAAGTGAGCACGGGCACTTGGTTAGTAGTCTTAACCTTCATATTCTGATAGAACTGATGAACCAAGTTGGGATACACAACATTCTCAATTCGCAAGAACATATTCAATAAACCTTGGAAATTAAGCATGTTCACAATCTCGGGCGAAAAGTGTAGCGGTTCAAGAGCTTTACCATCAATTATGTTGTAGCGAATATTGCTCGAGCCTTCTCCTTCCTCGGCTCGATTTCTTCTTGACATTGTGTTCTCGTTGGGGATCGAACTTGGGCTACCGTAGAAGAAACAAAATCGGTCGAAGCTGCGGACCCTTGCGGAAGACTTGCGGACTGGAGCGACGGACGTGCGCGATCTGGTCGTTGTTGGCGGATGGAGATTGCGGACTCTGGAGACAGTGGTGCGTGGTCTGGGCGCTAACGACGGAAAGAAGCTGCGGACCTTGGCGCTCTGTTGTTCACTGCTGTTGCGGGAAAAGAAAGAGAGAAGCGGAGAGGGATGACGGGCTGCTTAGGGTTAAAACACGCTTGAAAGGACGCATGTGCCCTCCCAATTTGCGGATTGCTCCAACGGTAGGCTGAACTCCGTTACGCTGCTCGTCTGCGCCTCGCGGAACACTTCGGCGGAGCACTCTCTTCCGCTATCTACCTCCGTACGTACACACGGCAGACCTCCGCGGACACCCCTGTTCCGTGCCCCCCCACCGCACCGTTACTGCTTGGGCCCTTAGGATTTAAAACCAAAAACTTGCGCCTAAAACACCACGAACCAAAACAGCTGGATGGCGTAGTCCCTTGCTATTAACCCTTAGGCGTGGGTTCGAGCCCCCTTGTGAACATTAGCTAGGTCCTTAGGCTCCTTTTTCCTTTCCTTTGCGTTTTGCTCCTTTGCTTTGGCTTCACGAACTTCCCAACACTTGTAACACGATCGGGTCTTCCACTTCTTAACGAAACGCAACTTAGAACTTCCTAACTAACGATGGGTTGCCTACGGTTCACTTAACGGTTCAACTCCTACAAACACTTAACGAAAGACTCGGAAAGCACTTAAACCACTTATTTAAAGATTAAGCTCGAAAGTTACCTTCTTCAAGTCCATTGGCCTCAGCTTGAGTACGGCCCATCACGAAGATCTTTCTCTGCTGTGGCCCCGCCTGCTGCCCTCGGCCTCCACTCGGCCGGCTGCCTCCACTACCCTCGGCCTCTCGAGAGGGTCGGGTCGCTGCTGGGGCTCCCTGTGCTGCGCTCGGTCGGGGCTGAGGTGGTCCTCCCTTCTTTGCCGTGCACTCATAGGCCCGATGTCCTCGCAACCCGCAGCTGTAGCACTCCACCAACCTCCCCTCGCAGTCGCGACCGGGGTGATCCCTCCCACAGCGTCTGCAGTCGAAGCGTCGAGTGCGCGCTCCATTGCCCCCTGATCCCTGCCCAAAGCTAGGGCGAGATCCACCGCTGTGACTAGCACCTCCTCGCTGAAAACCGGCTCTCATCCCGGAGCTCCCGTGCCTGTACCGCTTGGAGTCTGAAGCTCTACCCTCAGCTGGCCGCTTGGAGCGGTCCTGGATCCCCTGACGGATAGACAGCACGCGGTAATGGTCAGCGGCGCTGCTGTAGGCCTCGCTCAGCGTCTGAAACTTGAATACGACCAAGGCCATACGCGTATCCAAGTTCAACCCAGCCACGAACCGCTCGATCCGGGTCTCCTCAGTCGGGGCTAACGTCGGCGCGAAACGAGCCAACTCCAAGAAACGCCGGTGGTACTCCTGCACCGTCCTCGACCCCTGCTTGAGGGGCAAGAACTCCTCCTGCATCGCCGCTTTGACATGAGCTGGATAGAAGCGAGCTCTCAACCGGTCTTTGAACGTCTCCCAACCAAAGTCGGGCTCCTGCCGCATCGCTGGGCCGCCGTGGACCCACCACAAGTCAGCTTCCTCCTTTAGGTAAAAGCTCGCCACCTCGACCTGGCGACCTGGTGGGCACTCCACCACCTCGAGGATCTTGTCAAGCGCCCGGATCCACTCCTCCAAGATCACGGGGTCCTCCTCTCCGGCGAAGAAGGGTGGGAGTTGCCCCGCCACCCTCCGAACCAAGTCTGGCTGCCCGCGCTGGTTGTTCTGCACCATCGCGTTTCCGAGTAGCTGGGTGATCTGCGTCAGCTGCTGAAGATTCTGCATCAGCTGCTCCACGATTGGTGCTTCTGGGTAGTCCTCGCGTCTACGTGGCGGCACCATGATCGCTAGAAGAGGGGGAAACTAACAGAAAGCGAAGAGAACTGCGGTCGGCCTTAACCAAACACGCAAGAAAGCAAGTGAGAACGAGCTCACGACAAGCAAACAACAAACAATCTGCAAAGCATAACCAAAGCAAGTAAACGAGTCCTCACCGCGCGGCCTAGAATTCACACATCTTAGAACTCTTAAACATCTTAACTTCTACTGATCAAGTCCTAGAGTCTCAGATTACAACCCTAGGATCTCTATTCAGACCTCAACACAGGCTCTGATACCAACTGTGACACCCCAACCTTACACAGGCTGAGATAGATAAAACTTAACACAACAGCTGCCTATCTCAACCAAAACCATAACAAAGCGGAAGCGAATTTAAAACTTAAGGGCGTCATGCCACATCTAGGTATAAACACAGCCTAGATGCACAGGCTAAACATAAGAATAAACTAAGCTGTCATATCATAGAACTGAATAAATCCTCAAACATAATCCATAATTATCCAAAAGTACCCAAAGGACTAATCAAGAGTATATCATAATATCTCAAGGCACACAGGCCCAAAACCAAAGTCTAAACAAGGTAAGCTAAGTCTACGCATCCTCAGAAAGAGAAACTCTAGCGCGCTCTCGCATAGACTACTCCATACCTGGAAAACACGCAAAGAACCATTAGCAAAAGAATGCTAAGCAACCACCATTCACACCCGCAAGGAGATATAGATATACATAAGCTTGTAAATAGGTTTACACACCCATATAGAATATAAACACCAACGAACTGTTCAGTAGTTCAAAACGATACTCAACAATAATAAGCTGAACGAATCACAAACCAAGACTCAGTCAAACAAAGCCAATAGCCAACAACAAAGCATAATGCAATAACGAACCATAACCGAGATCCATAAGGTATCGACCGAATTAGCATAAAGAGCTCATAAAACGGACCAAGAAGGAACCCCAACTCCAACCTCCAAACCAAGTCAACCCAACCACCAAACCAAGTCAAACCACATAGTCAGAAGTCAGGAGTCAAGAGTCAATCCCGGAAAAACCGGTACACAGGGGTGACCAACCCAAAGTCAGTGGTCAAGAGCCAAACCCGGAAAACCGGTACACAGGGGTGATGAGCCCAATCACAGGGACCGAAGTCCAATCACAGGGACCGAAGTCCAATCACAGGGACCGACAGTCCAATCACAGGGACCGAAGTCCAATCACAGGGGTAATCAACCCAATCACAGGGACCGAAGTCCAAAGTCAGAAGTCAATAGTAGCACAGTCAATAGTAGCACAGTCAATAGTAGCCAACAACCACCAACAACCTCAACCAAACCACCATCACAACCTCATACTCCAACATCACTCAAAGCAACCAAAACAAAGTGTTCATCTCAAATAAGAACACAAACCAACTCCCAGATAATGAATCAAAGGATCAATAGATCAAGAATACCAAAAATGGAAACCAAAGACATGAATCAATACTCCAAGCTAAGGTATAAAATACCCAATAAATGACATGAATAAATACTCCAAAGACATGGTAAAATACCCAACAAAACAATCCAACAATAATCAGAAACAAAGGAGAATAACAGACAACAACAACAGAGAAACCGTTCACTGGAAATCAACTCCCAGTGAACTTGCGGAACACTCTCACGGATCACTGCCTTCCGCCAGTCTCCTCCGCGAGAAGGAGACGGCCTCCCTCGGCGGACCACCCTCCTCCGCCCAAGCCAACCGTCGCCACCTTGCGGATCGCCCTCGCGGGTTACATTGTGCCGTTCAGGTCTTCCGCAAGGCCAACCCAAATCCCTTCCAGAGACAGTTCAACCCAGATCAACAAATCCCACTTCCAGAATACAAAATCAGACCAAATACACTCACATTTCATCCCATTTAGAGTCCAAAAATAGGGAAATCCATAACATCATTGATCATACAACACAAGACAAATGATCAAGATGAAAACCAACAAAATACATCCAAGAAATAGGCCAAATAACAAGAAATTTCAGGATTTCCAACACCAAGATCATTATATATAGAATAGGTGAATAAAATAGATTTGATGGACATGGATGGTTACCTCAAAGAGCTTTTCCTATTCCAACAAGCCTTTTGCTAGCTCACAAAGCCCCACCTTCACCTTGATCATCTTTTTCCCAAAGAACCCCAAAAGAACACTTATAAGATTATGTAAAAAGACTATCTAAAACACAAAATGCAAGATGGATTCTAGGATAGATGCACTTACCCAATCCTAAACAAGCTTAAAGTAGCAATCTTGACTTGAAAACTTGTAGGAGAAATGAAGATCAATTTTAGGGAAATATGGAGTGGAAAGTGCGCATGAATGAGTGTAGGAGGAAGAAAGGAGTGAAAGTCTTTAGGGTATTTTGATCTTCAAAATATATACTAAGAATACATACAATATTTAGGGTGTAAGACATTAAATGATGTGGGCTTAAGTAACTTATAGAATAGTGGGTGTAGGAAATTAAATATAATCAAGACTAGTAAGTTGGGCTTAATAAATTCACCCCTTACAAATTAAATACAAGAATTAGCCCATAAGAATGTCTTAGGATCAATATATATATACATATATAATGTATGATCAAGAATGTGGGCTTGTAAGAATATTTAATAACAAACATTGTAAGGGTCCAAATTGAATAAAATCCCTTACAAGAATAAATTCAATTAATTGGGCTCTTGATTAGAATAATTAAGTTAGGCATCAAATATATATACAAGTGTATATATATATATTAAATTGGAAGAATTAGCCCAATTGGAATTTAATTAAATTGCCCAAGGAATTAATTATCGAACGAAAGGCTTGAAATGAATTTACGGGGTGTTACAGGTGCCTTCACGCCGGCAACACGCGTGTGTGCGTGCGTGGGAGCTTACTGCCTCGCTCCCACGCACGGCTACACGTGTGTGAGCGTGCGTGGGGGCTTACTGCCTCGCTCCCACACACGGCTACACACGTGCGATCCTGCGTGTTAGCCCGGTGTACTGTTTTCTTCCGGTTTTGGTCTTTTCCTTCATATCTATGCCCGAAATAGGCCTTTCCAAAGCAATTTTTAGTCTCGAATCCTACAAGTTAGTCATCAAAACACGATTCCATTTGATTGTTGCAAATTATTAGAGCAGAAACATAAAAACGAAAGCATAAAAACAATGTAAAAGCATATTATTAAAACCTCCGAAGCAGCGCCACAGTTTACGTCACTGGCTAGACGCATTATACCTTGTTCGAGAATCAACCATACTCCTTGGTAGTGGGTAGGAAGCATTTTGGTACCCACGTATTCTTCCATGTAAGCTTATCATTCTTCCACTTCGGTTTTGGTTTCATTTTCGTTTTGACCTTTGCCCTTGCATCTTCATCAGTTCCTTCTTTCACTGTTTCCTTTTCATCATTCGTGGCTTGTCCATCAAATCTCAGGGTTATTTCACCTGAACTCACATCTATGCGTGCACAACACGTAGCCAAAAATGGTCTTCCAAGAATTAAGGATTCATGTGGCTCATTGTCACCCATCTTGCAAACAACAAAATCGACAGGCACAAGAAATTTTCCTATTCTAACTAAAACATCTTCCGCTAAGCCTTCAGGATACCGTGTGGTTCCGTCAACTAAACGTAGAGTCAGCCTCGTCGGTTTCAAGCATGGTAAGTTTAATTTATCAAAAAGATTTGAAGACATGACATTGATAGAAGCACCAAGATCGGCAAGAGCATTTTGAGGTTCCATGTTCTGTATAGAACAAGGAATCAAGAAAGCTCCAGGGTCGCCCTTCTTTCTAGGGTTACCCTCAGTCAAACAAGCCGAAGATTCCTGGCTTAAGTAAGTAAAATTATCACTATTGTCATTCTCAAATAGCTCACGGCATTCTTTGTTATTGAAAAATTTTCGGATAAAAGCATTAATTGTACCTTCTCGAGCCGCTTCGTTTTCTTTTGAACTTTTGATCTTGTCTAGTGGTAGCTCCTTTTTCTTTTGGGCATACTTCCGAAGTGGTTTTTTCCTTGCTTTCCTTCAGTGAGATTGTACACGAACCGCTCGCATTCTTTACTTCAAGATTGGGACTACAAGAGGTAGTCTCGTTTCTCGTGTCTTCTACCTTACATTGGCATATTCCGCAAATAGCATCCATCGGATCACACTTTTCATGTTCTTCTTCCTTGGCATCAATAGCATTGACTCTCTCTTTTGGATTGTTCTCAGTGTTACTCGGGTGTTGTCCGTAGTGTCTCTCAAACATCATCTTAAACATTTGAGAGATTTGATTCTCAATTGTCTTAAGTGTAGCCTTGGACTCTTGTCGAAGACTAGAAATCTCTTGTCGAATCTCTTGAGTAATCTCTTGTTTTAGATTTGCCCGATCATTTTTGAGTTCCATGATCGTCCTTGTAAGTCTTTCATCTACTTCACGGATGTCATCCCTTCTCTGTTGAGTAAAGTCAAGTTGAGAGTTGTATTGTGGCCTAAACGGGATCATTTGATTTCCATTTCCTTGGTTTTGATTGTACATCAATCTATTCTTATCATTTTGTCCATATGCAGGCTTGTTTCTATAGTTGTATTGTCCTCGCGCTTGATATCCATCATTGTTGCTATTGTTCCAACACTTTCCCTGTTTCTAATTGTTATTTGATCTTTGGTTTTATCCATAAGCATTGAAGCTGGAGTTCCTTTGGTAATCTACCGCCTCAACTTGCTCGGATGCAGACGGAGAAGTGCAAATATTGGTATCATGAGGTCCTCCACAGATGTTACAATAAAGTGCCAAAGCCATGCAAGGCTTGGGTTTTCCTTCCATTTTTTCTACCATAGCCTATAGCTTTTTGATTTCGTGATTCATTGCTTCTATTTTTGCCTCGCTCGCCACACGATTATCAACTTCATATATGCCTCCATGCTCTCCTCGTCGGTCATACCAACAAGATGTATTCTTAGATATTCTCTTAATTAGTTCTTCAGCCTCTGGCAAAGCTAGGGAGACAAAGGCACCGCTGGAGGATGAGTCAAGCAACATTTTTCCTTCATCTGTTAGCCCTCCGTAGAATGAGCCAATCATGTCCCATGGGTGCATCAGATCCTACAGGCATTGTCTTTTAAGAACTTTGAATCGTCGCCAAGCCTCTCCCAAACTCTCAAGTCTTCCTTGCTTGAATTCCTGTATTAGCCTTCTAATCCTCATAGTTTTTGTAATGGGAAAGAACTCGTTCATGAATTCACGATGCAACTGCTGCCATGATCTAAAATGATTGTCGTCTTGACTTTCCAACCATCGTGCTGCCTCTCCTATAACTGAAAATGGGAATAATTTAAGTTGAACTATCTCCTCGCTAACGCCTTCTTGCTTGTACATCCCACATGCTTGTATGAACCTTGTTATGTGTGCATTGGGATCTTCATATGGTAATCCCGAATATTGACTGTTCTGAACCAGTGTGAGAATAGTTGGATGCACGTGAAAGTTGACGTTTTCCATCGGCGGTACATAGATCGAGTTGTGCATGTTAAAATCAGGAGTCATGTAATCTGCAAATTGATCTTTCTGGTTCTTGAGGATTTCCATAGTATTCTTCTTCACGAATGTTCTCTTGATTGTTTGCTCTGTTAGCTTGTGGTTCTTCAAGAATTGGTTCTTCATGGGTAATCGGTGCTTGTGGAACTATTGGAACTGGGGGTTGATTTGATACAGATGTTCCTCTTCCTTGTGGATTTCTTGTTGCGCTTGATGAAGCCATTTGTGATCCTTGGGTATTTTTCCTTCTAGTTGCTCTATTAATTTCTGGAATGTGGGGTAGTAAGCCTTGATTTCCTTTTTCTCGCGTGTGCATTCACCTAGTAAGATTATCAATGAAACAGAAATTTCCGCAATTGACTAGAAGTAGTCAATTGGGTAAGTAGCAAAAACAAATAAAAATAAAACAAAATAAAGTGGAATGGATTAACAATGCTCAAATCTAGCATTCATGCAATCAAAGTAAACAAAAACATATGACAACCTATTGCCCTCCCCGGCAACGACGCCATTTTGAAGAATGGAGTATTGTGTAGGGGTTGATTCGTCAAAAGATATTTATATGTTAATACGGAAAGTCAGTGACTCCCCGAGTGTCGGTCTCGAAGGAGGGACGTGGAGGTGTGTCAAGTGTTCGAGAGTTTACTTGATTGAGTCATGCATGGGATTCGAGTGTGGTGTTTGGTGGATTGTAAGTGAGACGTGTTCATAAAGTTTGGTTTGAGTGCAAGAGAGTATTAAAGTAAAAGAGTTTTGCAAATATGTAAAAGGGGTAGGGATTGGATAGTGCTCATGTATGTTGCATTGTAGTGTGACTAAGGTAATGGATCGGGAATGCTAGGATGTTGGCTATTCAAGAGTGTGTTGTCTTAGTCCTTTTTCACCTTTGTGTATTAAGGCTTCTTTGACTTAGGAATGCCTTCAAGCATCCAAAGCTCTAAGAGGAATTTTAACAAACACTTAAGCTACACACTATCCTACTATTCTTAAGAAGTCCATAGGAACTATGATTGTGTCAAGCTTCAAATCCTAACTCTAATCAAAGACATGAAAGAGTCAAGAGCTCAATCTCTCATCTAGATTGGCTAAATCCAAACAAGATCTCATCAAAACAACAATCAATAGACAAGAATAGATAATCCAACAACATAAGCATAAAAATCCAAGATATAGAGATAAGATCATCACACTAACAACATTCAATCACACAATCCAAATCCCTAGATTAAATTAGCTATTCATGATATGAGATTCAAGACAAAACCTAATTTAATCCAAGAACAAGATAACTAAATATAATAGAAATGAAATAGAGATCACCTAGAGTGAAGTAATCCTTCAATCCAAGTTTTGTAGTCTTCTACAATGGAGATCTAACTAAACTAAGAAATGAAGAACTAAGAAAATGGAGAAAGTTGTCCAAAGTAAAAAATAAGGAAAGGGAAAACTAATTTTCTGGGAACCTCCTCTGAAAATCCATCAAAGGGGTTTAAATAGTCTTCGAAAAAGCAACCCTAGTCAAAATTCGCGCAATGCAGTCTCCACGCCTGCTCACACGCGTGTGAGTGTGCGTGGGAGGCTACTGGATTATTTCCACGCACGCTCACACGCGTGTGGCCATCCTGTGGGGTCCTCCGGGGCTCCGATCTTGCCTAGTTCGCTCTTTAAGCTCAACTTTTGCTCCTATTTGCTCCCGGGGCTCCTGTTTCACCTCCTTTAGGCTAAAAGTAGCTTTTGTGTGTTGGTTAGTGATTTTCAAGCATTTATGAGCATAATTTATCATGTAAGGATGCTATAAACGTGACAAAACACCCTAATATGAGCTTGATTTAAGGGTATCTCAGAGGCTTATCAGAATGAGATGACGGAATTTATTCCATCGCCTATATGTTAACACATTGGCGATAGAAAATGCAACACCCCACATGTCCGTTGCGCTACGACGATGGAATCAGCAACGGAAATTAAATATGTTACGATATTTGGCGCAAAGATAGATTTCACATTTGAGTTTGGCGACGTAACTCACGACGGTCATTGTTTTTTGTCGTGAGAATATTGAATTTTTTAAGTAAAATTTATAACTTTTTAATGGTCAAATTTTGTCCTAGGTTTTGTATTACAAGTGGAAAATTTTCAAAATTTAATGTAAAATTAAAATTGCATATAAATTCATATGCTATAACAAATTGCATAACTTTTTAAATCACCACTACATCCGTCCTATTTTATTTATTTTATTTTCCTTTTTAGTTAGTCCCGAAATAGTGTCTTCTTTCTAAAATTGAACTTCACTATCGTTTTACATTTCTCAATTTACCCTTTGACTTGTTCAAATTTCTAGGCAATTAATGTGGTAAGTAAAATTATAATTTGTACAAATGACACTTACTTTTGAGGGGCATAAATGAAAAGTTAGAAACACTTGTTTTGTGGCATTAAAAACAATTAAATTATTGTACACAAAATTATAGTCGTGGCAATTATTTTTTAAATGTTCATCCTAAGAGAATATGAATATAATGCTCTAATTATTCTAAAAATACATTGTCTTTCTTTAATTAAATAAAACATTATTTCTTATAGTACAAATTTTAATTATTTCTATTCCAAATCTATATTGCTTCAATTAAAATTTACAATTGTCGATTAGAAGTTGATTTGTTATATATATGAGAGAAAATTTTCTTATATTTTAAGAATTTACACTACACCAAAACGGTTATTTAACGGCGGTTATTTTGTTATTTCACGGAGGTTTTAAACCGTCACTCAAATTGTTTAGAGGCGGTTCTCCAACCGTGAGTAAATAGTGTGTCGCGAAGGATTTAGCGGCGGTTATAGACAACCGCGGGAATTGGTGACCGGCATTGCATTTAGCGGTGGTTTTGTAACCGCCTCCAAAATGAGGTATTTTATTTTGCTTTTAGCGGTATTTTATTTTGCTTTTAGCGGTAGTTTCAAAACCGCTTTTAAATATACCTATTTATTTGTTCCTTTAAATCTTAGTGGCGGTTATTAAGTGTCGTTAAATATTTTTATTTATTTATTTTTAAAAATTTTAGTGGCGGTTATTAACTTGCTTATTGAATCAACACACTTAAGTTTATTTGAACTAACTTGCTGATGAATCGACACACACAAGTCACACGCTTTTCAGCTGTCTAGCTTAGCTATTTGATTTTAAATTTATCCATAGCACGCTACAAGTATTTTTTTTAAGACTTCCGCTGCTTGTTGCTAGCTAACCAACTAGTAGCACGCTCTTTGAAAAATTGTGTTTTGCTAAAATTATTTGAAAAATTTTAAAAAGTCTATTCAACTCTCCACCCCTCTATACTTTCTTTTAACTCGGGACCAACAAATTGTGGGGTTTGGTGACTTGTGTTCCCGGCCATTAAAGTTGCTACCATTTGGTGAAATACTTGTCATTGTTTTAGTAGTGGTTTTATGGGATAAAAACTCATTAAGGAGAATGCTTAATTAGGGTTGTATTTCAATTTGTCAATGGGAGCATCAATGATAGAGAAAATTAACTCGTGTAGCCCAAAGCATTCAAACAATAACAAGATTAAGGATAAATATAATAGTTTTCAACATTTTGTATTTAAAATATTATATATTATTTATCTTGTTGTTTATAAATATTAACTTCTATATATAATTAAGTTTAAAAATAAATTATTAAAATATTATAATAAAGAAATCCAATCAACTTACACTCTTATATGGGAGGTTGTGGGTTCGAGCCTCAGTGAAAACAGTATTGAGTCCTTATGCTTCAGTAGGTTGAGAAAGTAATTATATACATATGCTGTATTGTAATAGAGTCAGTAATATTTAAAAAAAAAAATCCAATCAACTTGTTAACCAGTTTGACTGGTCAAATATGGCGCATATTTATTTTGAATGGCACAAAGAGTCAACAATTGACTGCAATTAGGCTCGAACCCACTCCCATCATCCAGGCAAATTATACCGTGCACCGTGGTGCACACAGCAATGTGCACCACGTACGTAAACGACGTCGTTTTGAGCATTGTAAACTAACCGTTCCTTTTTTTAGAAATCACGTTTCCCGTTTCAGTCGGTCTATGTATTTATGTTAATATTCTGTGTATTCTAGGTAATCATTATGTGTATTACAGGTAATCATTCAGTGTATGCTAGGCAACCGTTCTGTGTATTCATGTTAGTAACACATGTTGTGATGTGTTTGTGCATTCGAATGTTTAGGAGGATGAATTCTGTGTATTTTGTGTCAATATTCTGTGTTTTCATGTTATTAACACAGGTCGTGATGTGTTTGTGCATTCGAATGTTAGTAGGATGAGTTCTGTGTATTTTGTGTCAATATTCTGTGTATTCTGAGCAAACATTCTGTGTATTCTAAGCAAACGTTCTGTGTATTTTAGATAATGATTATGTGTATTATAGATAATGAATTCTTTAGAGTCATTTGCGTCCGCGTCCACTAACATCGAAACGACGTCGTTTTGGAATCTGGGTGCACATTGCTATGTGCACCGTGGTGCAGGATATAACGATTGCATCATCCATATGGGAGTGTAAACCAGGACACTAGGTGCCACTAGACCACAAGCTATTAATTAGTACATATAACAGTCAAATCTCTAATTTTGTACTTATTTTAGTAATCTGATCCCCTCGGCCCTCACCAACTGCCAAGTTGCTGGGTTATGCAAAATTATTTGAATGGTTTTGTTGGTTTGATTTCAAATATTTATTATTATTATTATTATTATTATTATTATTATTATTATTATTATCATCATCATCATTGTTGTGAAATTTGATCGGGACTATAGTATTTATAATACTAATATAATAATAATAATACTAATAATAAAATGATAATAGTAATAGTGAGACCAGAAGTATAATGTACTAAGGAGATTAGAGAATCTCTTGTATTCACTTCTGATCATTGATATAATGTACAAAGGGGATGTGGGTTTATATAGCATCAGGATGTGGAATAAACAAATATAGTTTATACAAAAATAGGACAACTGTCTAGGCTAGCTAAGTTGGTGTGTCAATCTTTGAAAGAGTTTAGTGTATACTAGAAGACATGTGTTTGAATCTTAGTAACATGAGTCATCACCTTTTGGGAACTTGAGGACTGATTGTATGTTGAGACTTTATGTCTAATACTTACTGCAGGTAAGCAATGACAATAGTGCTCATAGCTTAGTTGGTAAGACTCTTTTTTGCACCAAGTTGTCTTGGGTTCAATTCTCTCCTTAGACATCCACCTTATTTCTTTTATTCCATAACACTCCCCCTTGGATGTCCAAAGGAAGAACATCATATTGCCTCGTTAAAAAACCTTACCAAAGAAAAACCCAGTGGGATAAAAACATTGGTTAAGGGAAAAAGAGTACAATATATGCTCCCCTTGATAAGGATATCACTTGAAGATCTTTACGGTATCGTATATCAATTTCACGAACTGATTTCGTGAATGTAGTAATCGGTAATGCCTTTGTGAGTATGTCTGTTAGATTCTTTCTTGAACGAATCTGTTCATTTCACCTTTCTTCTGAAGATCTTTGAGATGATGCCATACTGATTAATAGCGTTCCCCATTGGCCATCATCTGATCATACTCATGCCTCATTAAAACCTCACTAGAAAAACCCTATGGGAAAAAATTAGTCGAGGAAAAAGAGTACATGATATATATCTGATTATGTGTTGCACCAGTTGCCTCATTAAAAATCTTAAGTTAAGAAAACCCAGTGGGAAAAACTTAGAAGGAAAAAAAAGTGCAACCATAACCCTAACATAAACTTGAGGGCATAATATATAAGTACGATAATACTCCCCCTAAAGGTGACATCCCTCAAATCCCATATGTTAAATTTTCAAAAGAGAGGAATTTTGTGAACAAATATGTTCAACTGTCATTGGGGTGAGAATACTTTTATAATAATCTCCTGACTCTTCTAGAGTTCACGTGGATATAATGTAGACATCATCATGTCTAGTCAGAATTATTCATAATATACCCATTTATCAATCATTGGTGCAACACCATCTTTATTGTCTTCTTATAAGACAGTAGGGGAAAATATAATACAACCAGTTTTGGGACTTAGCATCATGAGGATCAAATAATAATAGCCAGTGCCCAAGTAGCCCATCATATATTGGCTTGTCTAAGTAGCCAATCAAAATCATATATATTGGCTAACTGGTGTATGACATCCTCTTAAGGAAATACTCGATCTTCAGGTCGAGATGATATTTAGCTTTCACAAGCCTTTATTTCAAAATCCCCATGAGCTGACATTATCAAGCTCTTTATGTATTTCATTGATGTTCATATCATCAATATTGACTGAGACCATCAATAAGTTCATTAGTAACTCTTTATTTGAACACGTAATGGTACATATTATTCCTTCTTCACGAGGATAATAACTCCATTCGCAACTCTTTTAAAGAGTACATAATCACACATTCATATTCCTTCTTCAAGAGGAAAAATACTCAATCAGTCATCAGGTCATATATAGACCATATTGCGATTTTCGCATTCTCTTATTTTGAGAATTTTCAAATCCATCACGGATTTCTCAAATATATTGTCCAATGACCCATTAATATGCGGTCATGACATTCATCATATATTGTCTAATGACCCATCAATATGCGGTCATGACATTCATCAACTGCCAATTGATATTAATCAGCGGAACTTATTGCCATCCATTATGGGAGAGTATATCATATCAGTTATGGGTTTCTTGTAAACCCATGAGCTCTAAGCTTTGCTTTATATCATATCATTATTCTCTTTCGTATGAATACCTATTCAATGGTGTGTACACATAATATAGAGAATATAATAGCGAGCTGAGCTATGCCTATATGGTCGGGGTACTGTCCATAATAACGACATATTGCGGTTGAAAATCTTAATTTGATATCTCGGTGTTATATACATCTGTGACAAATCAAATTGTCTATTTGATCTTATTGTTCTATAGCATGATGAGAATATGATCTATATCTATGCATCCAATTGATCATTAGATTTTGAGAGCATGAAGTATTATGGCTCGCATATTAGATATCACCATTTCATATATTATGGTGAGTGCCATGAATATTATGTGACAATTGTTTCTGTGTCACAATCTGCTCCCTTATGTGGTTATTTGGCATAATAAATATTTATTGTATGCCATAAGATCTATCCCATATACATATGTTATATGTGAGTTATTTTGATATGCTATCATATCACGGGATAATATAGATAATTATGCTCATCTTTAGTGCATACTATTTCCAAATATCATATGGAGAAAATTGAATATGAATCATGATATTTGATGTGATATATGATTTTTATGTGATATCTGCTTGAAAGAAGCAAATGAATGCATCGTCACTCTTGATGAATAAGGAATTTATCACTACAATATATGGTAGTGCAAAAATGATTAAAGGCTCCGGAAGAGCCAATATATTATTGCCTGGAGGAACAAAATTGATGATTGATAATGCATTGTACTCTCCAAAGTCTCACATAAACCTACTGAGTTTCAAAGATATTCGAAATAACGGATATCATGTGGAGACTATAAAAGAAGGAAATGAAAAATTCCTCCAGATTACAAAGGCAATATTGGGAATGAAATATGCGATGGAAAATTTCCATGCTCTTCCCTCTGGATTATATTGCACAAGAATAAGTGCTATTGAAGCCAATCTTATCGTAAACGAAAGGTTTACTGATTCAAATGATTTTAAGATTTGGCATGATCGATTGAGAAAAACAATCGAGAATACATATGGCCATACCTTGAGGAAACAAAAACTATTTCGAGGAGATGAATTCTCCCGTTCTGCATGTTCCCAAGGGAAATTGATTATAAGGCCATTACCAACTAAAGTTGGTATTGAATCACCTGTATTATTTATGAAGATCATTTCACGGCATTAGGGAGAGATATGAACCCTAATTATTTTAAAAATTTGAATGCCGAGAAATTTTATGATATGAAAGGATCTTCAAGGTGATATATGTGGACCTATACATCCACACTATGGACCATTTAAATACCTTATGATGCGACAACTAGATGGTCGCATGTATTTAAATGCTTTATGGTCCTAATTAATGCCGGAGCGGCGGATCGGAGCTCAGCCTTTCTCCTGTTATAAATAGCGCATTAATGAGGGAAGAGAGAGACTTTTGGACTGATTCTCGACAAAAGCTTGGAGAGCGCTAGGATAGTAGGAAGGCCCACTGCCGACTACCCGAGCCTTTCCACTCACGTTGTGTAACGAATCGGGGCTTTGAACCAAATTAATAAAAGAGATCATATTCACCCTTTAGCTTTGTATCTTCGTATTTTATGTTATAAAAAATAATACAAAAAATCCATGTTAAATCAAATTCAAAACGTGGAATCGAAATGGTTACGATATAAACGTTTAAATTTATTGCCAATTAACAATGGCGAAAAGCTCAGAAGAAAAGAATGAGGCTGCGGAGGTGAGTTGGGATTTCTGTAAGGGTGGTTGCCCTCTTCTATGCTAGCCAATGATTCTCTTTCATTTTTGAAAAAAAAAATAAAAAAAATCAACAACTCTGTTCTTTCAAAGAAACGTAGTATATGTTTGTGTGTTTGGAAAATGGTGTTTTCCCTTGTTTTTGGTCACAATTAATGTGATGTACGAGATTTTAATAAAAATTTATTGCCAATTACCTAAAATTAAATTATAAAATGTTAAATTAATTATCTTTTTCAATTATACACATAAACACGAAACATGATGAAGAAAGAAATATACGTGCTTAACACTCAACTTTTATGAAAAAAAAAATTATTTAATTTTGGTATTAGGAAGAACGTGACGGCTGCACATTTGGTTACTTTTTTTTTTTTTTTTGAAAACCTCAAATTTGGTTACTTTGTACCACTAACTTTAACCAAAAATAAAAAAAGAGTTAACGTCGTTAACTGATTTCAACATTTTAAGGAAGCTAAAACGATATAACTTACAAGTTGGTCCCCATAGGAGAAGTTATAAGTCTATAGGTAAGGAATACATTGTATACGTTTTGAAAATTTTAACTATTCGATTAACTGATTCGAAATGTTACCTCTTCTCAATTAAATTTTCTTTGAATTTTCACAGCAGTAAATGTTTTTACCCTTTTTAATATGTTTTGCACATAAGTTTTAATCTTGTCAAAATGTGAGTACGTAGTTTGTGTGAGGAGTTAATATCATATAGGATCCTCCGTGTATAATAATTTTACCATGTTTAGTCCTAACCTTTCAAATCGACCATTTGTGGTCCTTCGACATTCAAATTGTTACCATCTGTGGTCCAAGTAACCACCCATAGTCCTTCAATTTTTAAATTTAACCAACACTAGTCCTCCTATAAAGACCACGTCTGGTTAACATTTGATAGTTGAAGGACCATGAACACGAAGATGGACTTGAGTGTCTATGTTTTTTTTAACTCAACATGAGTTTACGTATTCCGTCTCTTTCTACTTTCTTCCGAGTAAAGATACATATTTTCAATCTTTGTCTCTCTCACACTAGTCACTTGAATAATCACTTTAAAGCTTTTGAACACTTGAATATTTTCTCTTAAAAGACGAGCACATTCATCTATTGATGTTGAAGGTATTTATAGGCGTTTTGACATCAATTAGTTGGAGTGAAACATATTTCAAATGTATTTTAACCATCGGGTAATGACCAGCGGACAATCCAAAATGTTACTTTTGGTGTAAGATTTTCCAGTTGTTAGACCACCTTTATTAGCAGAAGTTAACTTTTTTGTTCTTCTCTTTTTTGTCTAGGATTTTTAAGGAAAATCTCCCTTGAGATGTGTACCTAGGACTCCTTTTGCGTTGGTCACATTTTCTCTTAAAGCTTATTCATTTAATTAAAATATTGAACTGTTTGCTTAGAAAAAGTCTCGAGCAGTCATTTCGAATAATTATCTCTTATCATTCAAGTTAATATACTTTGAACCTTAATCTTATAACCTTTCTGCTTTGAATAGTTGTCATTGCTATTTGAACTCTTTCTTAGAATCCTCTTCTATTCGGTAAGGTAGGCTCTTCCACCCTTCGGCCTTTGCAACCCTCAGGTCGTGTACTCTTCAACTTATACTCTTCAAGTACTCTTCATCTCAAACTCTTACAACATGTTTGGTTCACACAATGAATTTGGAGAGAATATGAATACTATTCTACATGGAATGGAATATGTAAGGAATAGAACATGAATTGTATTCTATTGTTTGGTTCGCTTAATGAAAAGACTTTAGCAATTGTATTCCAATGTTTATTAGTTGGTTAAAGGTATAGAAATGGAATAGATTCTAAAGACATGAATACCCTTATACAAAATAAAAATAATAATAATAATAATAATAATAATAATAATAATAATAATAATAATAATTATTATTATTATTATTATTATTATTATTATTATTATTATTATTATTATTATTATGATGATGATGATGATGATGCATACACACATGTTTATTTATATTTAAGTTTTTTTAATTAATAACTCTTTAATATAAATATGCATTTTTTATAATATTTTGTAAAAATCTATAAATATATATATATATATATAATAGATTTTTATTCAAAATGCGGCCTGTTGCTCCGGTGCGGTCGTGCGGCCTAATCTGCGTCGTCCAATTTCATTAATCCAACTGGAATTCGCGTATGTTTAAGTGGGAGTATTATGGTAATTTTAATATCTATATTATGTGAATTGAAATGGTGCATTTTAGTACATAGTGTGGTGCGTTTGAATACATGCTGTGGTGCGTTTGAATACGTATGTTGGTGCATTAACTGTGTTGTGAAATGTTGTGTTTTAATCTATCCGCTGGTGTATTTTAATACGTAGAATGGTGTATAACTGTGTTGTGAAATAGTGTATTTTAATACGTCCTCTGTTGCATTTTAATACGTAGAATGGTGTGTATTTTAACACATGTGTTTCTAATAAGTGTTGTGGAATGATGTGTTTTAATCCATCCTTTGGTGCATTTTAATAAGTTGAATGTTGTGTATTTTAACACATGTGACGGTAATAATGTGTTACCGGTATATTATTTGAATGTAATGTTGATACCGTGTTTGAGTATTTGGGTACAATATTAAGTGCAGTGCTCAGTGTACAAAATGAGTTGAGTGTTGTTTTGTCTGGTAAGAAGTGTCGTGTCTCACTATGTGGTCGTGAGTCTTTTTATCCCTTTCAGCTTAGTAACGGAGCATTAATGAGGAGTTGAACGTTGGTTGAACGTTGGACATCAATGCTGAGGAGTTGAACGTTGGACGTCAATGCCTGAGGAGCTGAATGCTGAGGATCATCAATGCTGAGGAGCTGAACGTTGATCATCAATGCTAAGGAGTTGGACCGTTGCGCATTGATGCTGAGGAGTGAGGTGTCTTGGGTAGTAGGTCATGCCAATGGTTCCGGGTCGGGTACCTAATTACCTTGTCACCAGCCCCCCACTCCCTAGCTGGCGAGAATGGCTGAGGTAGCTAGGGAGTAGTAGCTTGGCACTTGTGCTGAAAATTTGGTATGTTGGATTTAGAAGGAAATTTTATTGGATGGAAACTCCACGGATTTGTGGAATATTTCCTAATTTCCCTGCGATTTTCTTTCCTTGTATGGGCCGGCTTCTTATGTATATAAGGACTCCCTCAGAATTTGTGTCTTTCATCCTTCTTTACCACGGTAACTTAGCTGAGTTGGCTTGTCATTTGCTCACTGCATCCAGCGTTGCAAGAGGGCACGTGTTCGAATCCTTCTATCATGAGTCCAAAGAGAGCAAGTGCCGACACAAGCGCGGGGATGAAGAGGCGCCGATCGTTGCGCCTGATGGAGCTGGCTAGACGTGAGAAGTTGAAGCAGCGGAAAGAGGGTGGGCACGAAGTCAGGGATACCGTTGAAGATCCACTGATCCTTCCGTCAGATGGGGACAAGCTCCCGTGGAAGAGAGTATGGCCATCGTCCTTGTGCCTGAGGATGAGTATCCCAAGTCCTCGAAGACCTAGATTCTTGAGTAGTAGTTGAAGAGCTAGTAGTTTGAAGTGTAATAGAAGTGATGGCATTGAATGTTATTGGAATAAAATAAGACGTTTACTTCGAACCGGTTCTGTGTCGACGACCGGTTCTGTGTCGACGTTTTTTTTTTTTTTTTTTTTTTTTTTTTTTTTTTTGAGTTCATCTTCCCTAATTATACAGAATAATTCAGGATATGAACCATCATAACATACTTAGGGAATCCTTAGAATCTTGAAAAATATATGCCAAGATTTTTTTAGGAAATCCCGTTGATATTAGGAATATTGGGTTTCCTTATACAAAACCCTAGGGTTTTGTATAAAAACCCTCCTCCTTCTTTTGTAATCAAACCTCCTCCTTCTTTCGTAATCATTCAACCTACCGATTGCAGTCCTGCTTCCAGTAATCCTGGTAAGTTCAATTTTTTTTAACGCATCCTGACCTCGACACTGTGCCTGGGTCACGTTGCTGTGACTTCGGCACGGGGCCGAGGTCACGTCGCGGCGTGACCTCGGCCAGCGCCGAGGTCACGATGCGTGACCTTGGCGCTGGGCCGAGGTCATGGGTGTGACGTTGTTTTTTTTTTTTTTTTTTTTTTTTTGCTCAGGGCTTTATTTTCGTTTGTCTTTTTTGGTTGAACTGACAGGTTGGTGACCGCCTACTGACCAGGTTAGTCGTTTTATTATGGACGTAGATTCACACTCTGGGTCTTCTTACGATGAAACTTCCTCCTACGATAGTGAGGAAGCATCGACCCATGATGATGACACTGAGAAAACTTCTTCTTCCTCTCTGTCTTCCTCCCCTTCAGGGCATGTCACCGTAGATCATGATCCCCCTTCCCCCGTAGATCACGATCCCCCTCCCCCTGCTTTGACTGTTGGTCGCAAAAGGAAGAGGCACAAAACCTCGTATTCCCCCTTAGATAGCTCACTTATTAAGACTATCCAACGCCATCTACACGCTAATGATATAGAGGATATCCGAGGTCTAGTGTGGGAGGATGTTAGAGTTGCCATGCCTGGGCATGATGTTAGCATCATGGAACCCCCCGGACCATTATTTTTTGGTCTTCACCTCTTGTCCGTGCAGTTAGGGCTTAGGTTTCCCCTCCACCGTTTCCTAGTTGAATTTTTGAATTTTTATGAAATAGCCCCAGGTCAGCTTGCTCCAAATGGTCACCAGGTTATCGCAGAATTTCTTGCCGTGTGTCGCCATAAACGAGTGGAACCCACCTTAGGTCTCTTCCAATCGTTGTTTAGAGTCATAAGGTCATCTGGAGAGGGTAAGGGTTTCGTGTGCATCTCTGCTATGCCCCATAAGCAGCTTTTCGATGATCGCCCCTCCTTCAACAAGAACTGGAAATCTAGGTTTTTCTTTGTCTCCCTAGGTGTTCCTTCTCCTTTTACTGTCACATGGGGCACCCAAGTTAGACGCCATCCAGCTTTAGATGAGAGTTCAAATATGCTTAGGAGGGTAGAGAAACTTCTGGAGGGTGGTCCTTTTAAGGTTGTCGAATGCACTTCTGAGTAGTGGCTTCGAGATGTGGGGTTTAAGAGGATTCAGCCAGCTGCTCTTGACGTACCTTGTACCCCTCTCGGTGTTTAGTTGTTTCTTGTAATTGAGTGTGGTTTTTCTTGTAACTGTTTGTCATAACTTGAAATTGTTTGTAGGTGCTATGTCGTCGAGAGGTCCCATATCGTCGAAAGCTGCTCGGTACTTGTCGTAAACTGGGCAGAATCCCTCCAAGAGAAGCAAAACTGACAAAAAAGGGAAGAAGAGTCAAGCGTCAACAGCTAATGGAGGAGCTAGTAACCTGACGTCTCAGCCAACAAGATCTTCAACTCAGCCAAGATCTTCAACTTAGCCCCCGGCTCATACTTCGGATGTGGATCCCTTGCCCGAGGGATCGTCTGCCCAGCCCCCCGAGCAAGGGGAAGCCTCGCTAGTGCCACCTCCACGCATTCGAACCAACTTGATCCAGCTCGGTATGGATGTGCTTCCTGGGAAATCCATCTTAGAAGGTAGTATTGACGCCCCCGAGCTTGTTCGCAGCCTCGTCTCCCCAACGGATGCAGAAATTCTTCAAGAGCAGAGTTTGGCTGCGCTATGGGAGCGATATTGCAAAATGGCGATGGAGTCTGTGTTGATAGGGGAAAGTCTTCATTCGCTGTACGAAGCTATGTTCCACGATGCTCTTGAGCAGAGGAAGAAACTCACACAGGACCTACTGTTGCGGGACACCGAGCTGAAGAAACTAAGGGAGGAGAACATAACGCTAAAATCTAACTACGACCAAAGTTAGAGCTGAAGCTGAAGGATGAACGAAAGGCGCATAAGGAGACTCGTGCTACTGTTACCAAGCTGGAGGAATCTCTTAAAGAAGCACGAGAGACTTATAAGCAATCAGTTGAGTTCAAGAATGACGTCCGGGAGTTTATGAGCACCCCTGAAGCTGTAAAGGAGTTCTTTGCGTCCGTGGCTGGCCGGGTTGCACTTGAGGCAGAGTCTCATTTAGCATTCGACCTTGGAATGTTCACCAAGCAGCAACAGATTTACCCGGTGCTTAAGGAAAACAATCCTGATTTTGATCCGCCGGCTATGGGCTTGCCCGGGTTTATGGAGGATCCTGACCCTGAGTCTGAGCACCACCTAGTTGTTAATGAAGATGAGTTTACTGCTGATGCTGTGTAACACCCCGGCTTTACCGTACATCCGGAGTAGTTACCGCCACACCTAGACTGAACCCAATCAAATCCAGATATAGTTCACTCTAGATGCACAGGCTGAAGATAAAGAAATTGTTTCATATCGTCAAAACCCGTCATAACTTCATATATGTATATATGAGTAGCAAAAGGGTAGCTATACTAGCTACAAATATGTACAAGAGTTTTCTCTCGGCCCATTAGAACAAAGTTTGGGCTATTCTCTCCTCTAAAATCTCGATGGGGTAGAACCCATAACTCGCCTGGACAGCATCCATGAAACACAATGGACTACTGGGAACAGGAGACCAGACAGGTACAACCGGGTGAACAGGAGCAGGAACAGGATCAAGAGCATAAGCCGGAGCTGGAGGATCAGGAGCGAAACCGGGAGTATACGGGTCGTCGCCCGCTAGATACTCTACATAATCATCATAGTCTAAGATAGGAAACATAAACTCTGATGAGTCACCAGAGTTCCTGGAGCTGCAAGAGCCCACGCTAGACTGCATCTGATAAAGGACACAATGAAGTGTAGTTAGCACGACGGCTAAGTAAGGAAATCCGTTGTCACTCAAAAGTAAACAAAGGTTTCGAAAACACGATACTTAGAAAACTGTAAGCTTTACCCATAAGTTGAAATCTACCTGCAACCAGATTATCAACAAAAGAAAGTATAGTAGAGTATATGAGTGGCATCAGCATATAATACTTTCATTTTCGAGAATTTTCATCATTTAACTCAAAATAGAGAGTTCAACAACACACACTTTACTGCTCAAAATTCGTGACATTTTATTCTTCAACATAGTTACGGAGTAACTAAAATTTTATAGTTAAAATTCACTTAGTTTCCCCCTGGATAAGTGTGAGGCCTTTTTTTTTTTTTTTTTTGTGGTATTCTCAACAACCTCGGGCCACGACATTCAAGCCTCCCACAGGTCAAACATCTCAACAACCTCGGGCCACGGCACTCATGCCTCCCGCAGGTCAAACATATCAACAACCTAGGGCCACGGCACTCATGCCTCCCGCAGGTCAAACATATCAACAACCTTGGGCCACGACACTCATGCCTCCCGCAGGTCAAATATCTCAACAACCTCGGGCCACGGCACTCATGCCTCCCGCAGGTTAATCATTTCAACAACCTCGGGCCACGGCACTCATGCCTCCCGCAAGTTAATCATTTCAACAACATCGGGCCACGGCACACAAGCCTCCCGCAGGTCAAACATCTCAACAACCTCGGGCCACGGCACTCATGCCTCCCGCAGGTCAAACATATCAACAACCTCAGGCCACGGCACTCATGCCTCCCGCAGGTCAAATATCTCAACAACCTCGGGCCACGGCACTCATGCCTCCCATAGGTTAATCATTTCAACAACCTCGGGCCATGGCACTCATGCCTCCCGCAGGTTAAACTCGTAAACAACCACTGGGCTATGGCAATTAAGCCCTCCCGTAGGTTAATCAAGTCCTTCACAACTATATCCAAAAACTAAGGTTTTCAAAACATTCTTTCTTTCCTTGATATTTAATTAGTATTTTCACGCAACTCCTCAAAACGATTATTTCTTTCAAAATATGTTTCCAAAATATTCATATTTGTCATTGACTTTTCTCCATAAATTCCCAAGTGACAAGGGTTACACTTGTTTCTTAAAAACACGGTTTTTCTTCCAAACCGATGTACATAATTTACAAAACAACATTTGAACTTTCAGAAATTGAACTCGGTTGCCCATAGGCCTTTCAAACATCTTATCATGCAAGAGCAAAAATTACGGAAGAAAGTTCGGTCGAAGACAGGACCGCGCACCGCAGCTGCGCGAATCCCCGCACCGCCGGACGCATGGCGGACGCGCGCGTCCGGCCGTTCGGCCGTGATCTTGTTCACTGGACGCCAACGGACGCGCAGTGGATGCGCGTCCGTGGTCGCGTCCGGCCTTTCGGCCGTGATCCCGAAAACTGGACGCCGATGGACACGCGGTGGACGCGCGTCCAAGGCCGCGTCCATCCGAATCTGCCAGTTTCGGGCAGTAAAAACGGCATTGTAACGCCTCGATTTCCCACTATTTTCACAAGTATAAGCTTATATGGGCATAAATGCAACGTATACATGCATAAACTAGCTATGAACATGTATACAAAAATTACCAAAATTCAAAGTGTAGTCTTTTGAGCCAACTTATAGATCCACAAACTCAACACATAATTTCCCCATAAAATTCCTACTCTCATAATTTACTAGCATTTGTTTATTTTCAAGTGACTAAACCAACTTAAGGGATTCCTTACCTCTCAAGTAGTTTTTAATACCGTAGACAAAGTTGTGATCTCCTCCTCCAAATTTTCACCGCGGATCCTATATAATAATCACCATAATAACAACATTTTCATGAATCCTTAGCTTAAACTTAAGTTCTAGGAAGGATTCTAGTCATTTTTACTGAATAAAAACCAAAGTTTTACCTATTATGGAAGCACTTGTGTAGGAAAATGACTATGGAGTACTTGGATCTCAAGAGGAAGATGATATTTTCCTTCTCTCTTTTTCCTCTCTTAATTTTCGAAAATGAGGGGGTGGGAGATGATAACTTGGATCATAAGTTAACTAGCATGCTTATCCCATACTGTTCCTAATTAATTAATTAAAATTTACCACATGGTAGATAATGATGCCACTTGTCACAACCCCATGGTGTATCTTGTAGAGTAAGTTTGCTTTGCCATTTGGAGGTTAAATCAGATAAAAGTTCTGAGGAATATAATTTGATTCGGGAAAATTTTAATACCAAAATTATTCTAAAAATAATCCCGTCATTAACCACCAAAATCGGACAATTTTTCGGTATCTCGCGAAATACAATGGTATGAAGGTC
Source organism: Ipomoea triloba (assembly GCF_003576645.1). Lineage (NCBI taxonomy): Eukaryota > Viridiplantae > Streptophyta > Magnoliopsida > Solanales > Convolvulaceae > Ipomoea > Ipomoea triloba. Next base: position 2,920,995 of record NC_044921.1, on the reverse strand, counting down.
CGCAATTTCATTCTTACAGTCCGTTTAATTCTCACTTGAACTAAATAGGAAATTCACGCTTAATCGTATCATGCTTAATAATCCGTTTCCTAGGGAAATTCGAACAGTATATACATCCTTAAAAATTTTACGGTTCGTGACCGGTACGTAGATTGTAGCTTATTAATAACTAGTCTCTCTTATAAAAATCCTTCTGAAGTACCGAGAGATCATCTCATAAATATCATAGCCTAGAGAAATATTTTTCGAACCCTAGACTTATCGGAATAGCTGAGAGGTTACAATCTTCCCCCCTTAAAATAGTTTCGTCCCCGAAACTTCCTTCTTGCTATCCATGGAGTCTGAGTAGATTACTACTCACCTTCGTTTACACATAACGAATTCTTAGTATGCCTAATCTTAGCACACAATTTGTCTAGGCATATAATAAGTAGATCGATTCTACGCACTTGAGTTAAACAACTCTGGATAACGTTCTATCATAACGCTTTCCAATTCCCACGTAGCTTCCTCTGGACTGTGGTTCGACCATTGGACTTTGATCATTTTGACTGATTTCCTCCTTGTATCTCGGGTTTTAGAGTCCAAGATTCGAGTTGGTCTTTCTTCGTATGCTAACGAATCATCCATCTCCAACTCCTCCGGCTCCAATACATGGGATGCATCAGGTACATACCGCTTAAGTTGAGAAACATGAAGTACGTTATGTACTTTATCAAGCTCAATCAGCAGAGCCAGTCGATAGGCTAAATTTCCTATCCTTTCCAAAATTTCATAAGGTCCTATATAACGAGGACTCAACTTTCTTTTCTTCCCAAACCTTCTGACTCCTTTAGTGGGTGAGACTTTCAGTAATACCTTCTCCAATAACTCCGCCAATTGTGCCTTCAGCTCCTCCATTTCTTTGGGTGCCATTCGATAAGGCGCTTTCGAGATAGGTGAGGTTCCTGGTACGAGATCGATGGTGAATTCCACTTCCCTTTCCGGTGGCATTTCCGTGAGGTCGTCGGGGAATACGTCAGGAAATTCGCGTACAATTGGAATTCGATCAATCTCGAGTTCTTCTAATTCGGCATCTTGCACCAATCAGAGATACACTTCGCATCCCTGGTGCATGAACTTATTCAATTTCTGCGTCGTCAACAACCTTGACTCAGGTTGCTTGCCAATTCCTCGGTAGGATATTCTCCTTCCCGTTGGCCCTCGCAGGACAATCTTTCGCTCATTACACACGATCCGAGCTTTATACTTATCCAACCAATCCATCCCGAGTACTACATCGATGCCCTCAAGTTCAAAACTAACGAGGTTTCCGGGACAGTTAAATCCCGCTATTTCTATAGCAACGTTGTCATAACTATCTCTTCACTGGACGATAGTTCCAAATTAATACCCGAGGTATACAAGTTCTTACGGAATTAGCTAGTTAGGCAATCAGTATAGCACCTACTCAAGTCCTATACGACACTTCCTAACATTCACTTTATCATACCCTCTAAGCAAGGGTTTCAAACATAGCATAATGATAATTAATGCATTACGCTAGCAAGTTCACTCACAATAACCTTAAGCAATCACATGCAGGCAAGCACAAGTATTGATCATATTGTTTAACAACCAGAATCGTGAGATTCTGTAGAGTAGAAGTGAAATACTCCCTTCTTACGCTACCTGGCTTCCGTTCCAGCTCTGCTCCGAAGCTTATACTCATCAAGCTGTAACAATGACTTAGGTTGGTCTTAACGAACCTAAGCTGACTTCGAAACTTGGGTAACTCGAAACTAGAGCTGGCTCGAAAAGAGGACTGACTTAGGGTTCTGACTCGAAACAGGGCTCTGATACCACTTTGTAACACCCCGGCTCGGCTTTACCGTACATCCGGAGTAGTTACCGCCACACCTAGACTGAACCCAATCAAATCCAGATATAGTTCACTCTAGATGCACAGGCTGAAGATAAGGAAATTGTTTCATATCGTCAAACTCGTCATAACTTCATATATGTATATATGAGTAGCAAAAGGGTGGCTATACTAGCTACAAATATGTACAAGAGTTTTCTCTCGTCCCATTAGAACACAATTTGGGCTATTCTCTCCTCTAAAATCTTGATGGGGTAGAACCCATAACTCGCCTGGACAGCATCCATGAAACACAATGGACTACTGGGAACAGGAGACCAGACAGGTACAACCGGGTGAACAGGAGAAGGAACAAGATCAGGAGCATAAGCCGGAGCTGGAGGATCAGGAGCGAAACCGGGAGTATACGGGTCTGTTAGGAACATACTGTAATAGGTTTTGATGGTACCAAATGTAATGTTCAATCCCCTAAGTCTCGATAGATAGGAAATACATGGAAGTTCGACAAGTAAACTAAAAGCAAGAATACAACCGGGTAATTGAGCTCAACTCGGAAAATATTCAAGCTTAAGGTAAACTTGCCTGAACATCTTAGAAGTTTCGTGTTGAAAACTTATAGATAGATCAAAAGAAGGCACGAGACATCACTGGAGGAATAAGGGTCTGCGAGACATCAACTAAGTCTCGAGACATAAGCAGAGTTCGAGATATGGAATCTCTCGAGACATCGGTCCAGTTCGAGACATGGGATTGAGACATCAAGTTGTCGAGACATCAACTTTGGTCTCGATAAACTGGCACTTCTCCAATGAACTGAATGGCAGTTAACACGCATAGATGAAGTAATCTAAGTTTAGAGAAGGAGGTGCTGACAGAGTATTATGGGAACATAGAACAGCCAGAAGTGGATGCCACGTCAGAACTCCACAACAAACGGATAGAAGATGCACCAATCAAAGGTCGGTCTTATTCCCTAAAACGAGGATCAATGGGAATATAAAAAGAGTAACTTTTACCAAAAGAAGTAAGTGGAGCATAGACTCAAGATAGTGGAATATGGGATATTCACTACAAGACAAAAGGTTCAAGTTACAAGACCACCACTCCATGAAACATGCTAAAAATATGCAAGTCCCACGATCAGCATGGGAGACAGATTTCAAACGGAATAATTTTCCCTCCAACGGAATTATTCCTCAACTCTCATATATAAGGACGTGAAGACACAAGTTCAAAAAACGTTCGAAAATTCTAAGCTATCATAAGAGGTGTCTGATTCAAACGTTCAAAGTGCAACAGCTTAATCTGGAATATCATCCTTGATATTCACAAGTGCGAGAAAATACATCTTAGTGTTTTGAGAGAGTTACAAAGCTTCAACTACTACACATCTAGAAGGTGACCAAAGCTGCTCTACAAGGAAGATCATTCAACGAAAGCTTTTGGTCAGATTGGAGATTGTTACATTCAACCTGTGACAACCGGAACAACCTTGCTTTGGAGAAGGCAAGAAGAGGCGGAGTAACCTGGGAGCTGTCTTGTGAAGATCCTGAGGCTTGAGGCGGGCTTGGTGATCAAAGCTCAAGTGCTCGAGAGGTGGAGTAACAAGAAGCGGGGCGAAAAACCTGAGGCTTGAGGCGGGCTATCAAAGCTCAAGCGCTCGATATTGTACTAAACAAGGAAGTTTTAGTGCAATCCTTCTAGGGAGTTTCTAGAAGAAGAGTGGACGTAGGCGGGTTGGCCGAACCACTTTTAAATCTCTCTCGCATTTACTTTCTGCTTTTATCTCTCGCTAACTATCTCTCGATCTACACTGCATATAATCACACCTCTCGAACTAACTCAAACTCATGTTAATTAAAAAGGGGGTAACATTTCCGCTGCGCATAAAACTTTGTCTTCATCTTGTGAGGTACAGGACCTAAACATCCTAAGTCCAATACTCACGAGAGGTCGAAAAAGATTTGCAAAATCTTTTACAAGTCTATTCACCCCCCCTCTAGACTTGTACCCCATCCCCTTGGGACCAACAATTGGTATTAGAGCAAGTTCTCTGATCGATATTAACCTTTGTTTATATTGCCTAGAGATCCTTCTTTGAAAAATCTTTTAAAAAGTTTTCAAAGCACGAGATAATTTTCAATATGGACAGCATGTTGTCGAGACATCTTCTTTTTGATCTTAGCAGGTTTGACGACTGGAAAACACGCATGCTTGCGTATCTATCAGCCCTCCATGATGAGATGGCCGAGGTTATATCAACTGGACCAGTCAAAATCCTGATGGTCAATACTGCCGCAGAACAAACAAAGGACACACCAAAGTACGTCCCAAAACCTAGGGAAGAATGGACGAGTGATGATAGGAAGAGAAACAACCATGACAACATTGCAAAGGATATCCTTTTCAGGGCAATAGATGAAACCATCTTCCCACGAGTAAGAAAATACATCACTGCAAAAGAGGTATGGGACACTTTGATGTTGATTGGTGAAGGTGACGAACAAGAAAAGGAGAACAAGCTAACTGTGGCGGTGAAGAAGTTCGAGGACTTCAAGATGAAGCCAGGAGAGAGCATGAAGAAGTTCGAGGACTTCAAGATGAAGCCAGGAGAGAGCATGAAGAAGTTCGAGGACTTCAAGATGAAGCCAGGAGAGAGCATCGACAGCATCGAGGACTTCAAGATGAAGCCAGGAGAGAGCATCGACAGCATGGAATCTCGGTTCATGAAGCTGTCAACCGAGATTAGTGATCTCAAGAAGGAGATCCCATAGAAGGAGCTAAACCTGAAGGTCTTACGAGGCCTTACAAAGGAGTGGGAGATGAAAGTGATCACAATGCGCGATCACAGGGATTCGAAGAACACCACAACCGACCAACTATTTAGAGATCTCAAAGCCTTCGAATTTGAGATGTTTCCGAGAGATGAGGACGTGGTGGACAGACGGAATGTGGCGCTAGTTGCTGATCAACCATCCACCTCCTCAAGGTCAGATCCTAATCCCACAAATCTTTTATCTGACGAACAATTTGCTCTTTTTATGAGAAAATTCAGGAAATTCATGAAGAAGACACCGAAGAGCAATACAAGTTCACCTTCCTCCTCAAGAAGGAAAAATGAAAGAAATTCATCCAGAAGAACGAAGGAAGAAGACCAAGGCCTATGCTACAACTGCAGAAGACCGGGACATTTCAAGGCCGAATGTCCTTACCCACCAGTAAGCAAACATCAAAGCCAAGAAGAAAAGGATTCCAGGAGGAAAGAGGAATCCAGGGAGAAGCCAACACAAGGAGGCTTCAAAGGCACATCAAAGACTCACTCGCGCAGGAAGGCGTTTGTGGCTGAAGAACTGGAGAAGGCAATCGAGGAGTCCGAGACATCAAGCTCTAGCGAGAGCTGCAACAGCTTAGAGGATGAGAGGGGGCTCATCTGTCTATATACTACAGAAGAGGAGGATCAGTGCTTAATGGCTATTAACAATGAGGTAACCTCTACTTCTACATCTCGCTGCTCTATCTCTACTTCTCAATGCTCTTCTTTTAGAAGCGATGAGGATCCCTTTGAGACCGTGGAATTACTTAAGAGGGACCTCAGCATCGCTAATAGCACTCATGCTAAAGTAATGGAAGCAAACAACAGACTAATTGCTGAAAGAGAGATGCTTAAGAATGTCTCGAAAGAGAATTCAGAGCTAACTCTTAAAGTAAGCAACTTAGAAGCTGAGATCATCCAACTTAAGGAAGAGTGCAAAGCTCGAGAGACTAGAGAGCTTAATCTTAGAGAAGTTATTGCATCATATACTAATTCCTCCAAAGCTGTGGAGAAAATGGTTAATGATCATAGACCTACAAATGATAGAACCGGACTAGGGTTCCGTCAGAACTGTCTCTCGAGAGATAAGCAGACCAACAGTTTGGGAACTTCAAGTAATGGAGGATCTCAACCCAAACCGAATAAGGGTCATAAAGGACCAACAGGAAAGACCAGAGTAGCTATTCTCAAACCGTCCCTATACACCAGAAATGGAAAGTATAGGAAAGCTACAAAGAATGGCCGGGTTACCAATTTCGAGAGATCACCTAGCTATCTCTCGTAAGGCCATTCCGAGTACAAGAGAAGCTATATTCCATATAATGCGCCTCAAAGCAAATATGGAAGGTCTGAGATCCATAGAGATAGGAACTCACGGATGGAGGAAGGCAGACACTACCCATCCGATGAGGATTGTCACAAGATTATGAACCGTGGAATAAACCTCAGTTTCAACGGTACCACGTGACCAAACAGGCTATGAAGGGCATGATGCGTAAGTTCGAGGTCAGGCCTCAACCTAAGCTGATCTATGCACCTAAGAGGCCAGAGTCTTTGCTAGCATTCCTTATGATTATCAATCGTATAATGGCTACATTGCACCTAGGCCTGGAATAATAGGTCCAAGGTATAAATGGATGCCTAAACTCACTAACCAACCAGGACCCAAAGTTTGGGTACCTAAATCTGCTTGATTTGCATGCAGGACACCAGGGACATATGGTTCATTGACAGTGGATGTTCGAGACATATGACGGGAAATCTAACATTGCTAGAGAACATCCATCCTATCGAAGGTCCATTGATGACGTTTGGCGACAACGAGAAGAAAGGACGCACGAAGGCTGTTGGTGAGATCCATAAGAATGAGTTGGTGATCAAAGAGGTATCCTACGTTGAAGGACTTAAGTTCAACCTCCTTAGCACAAGCCAATTCTGTGACAAGGGCTACAAAGTTATCTTCACCAAAGACAAGTGCCAGATTATACAAGAGGAATCTCTCGAAATCGTCCTGGAAGTAGCAAGGAAAGGAAACATGTACATAGTGGATTGGAGATCTGCCAAACCATCCCTATGTATGCTAGCAAGGAGCAAAGAGGACTTATGTTGGGATTGGCACAGTAAGCTTAGTCATCTAAACTTCAAAACTATCAACAAGCTTACTAAGAGGAACCTTGTGGAAGGACTGCCCAAAGTTACGTTTCGAAAGGACAAGATTTGCGAAGCATGTCAACGTTGCAAACAGATCAAATCCTCTTTCAGAACTAAAGCCGAGACATCATCTACCAGACCATTAAGTCTTCTTCATATGGACTTATTTGGCCTAGTAGATCCACCCAGCATGAGAGGAAGAAAGTATACTCTTGTGGTAGTAGATGACTACACAAGATTCACCTGGACCGTGTTCTTAACCAAGAAAAGCGAGACAAAAGTTGCCTTACCAAATCTCCTAAGGCAAGTTCAAGTTGAAAAGGATGTCTCGATACTTAAGATTCGGTCAGATCAGGGAGGAGAGTTCGTTAACCAAGTAATCGAGAGCTACTGCAACGAGAATGGGATTCATCATCAGTTGTTAGCTGCTCGATCACCTTAACAGAACGGCGTTGCTGAAAGGAAGAACAGAACTCTCAAGGAAGCGCAAGGACCATGCTCTCACAAGCTAATATATCTCAGGGATTTTGGGCTGAAGCAGTCAACACAGCATGCTACACCCAAAATCGGTCCTTGATCGTGAAAGGAGCTGGAAAGACTCCATATGAGCTGTGGAACGGGAGAAAACCGAATGTAAGCTACTTCCACACATTCGGATGCAAATGTTTCATCCACAACAATGGAAAGACTCAGTTAAAGGCTTTTGACGAAAAGGCAGACGATGGAGTATTTCTGGGATACTCATCGACAAGTAAAGCATTCAGAGTCTTCAACAAGCGGAGATTGGTGGTTGAAGAATCCATACATGTCTCTTTTGATGATAGAGCATCGAAAGATCAACCATCAAAGTCAATAAAAACAGCTGAAAACTCTAAGGAAGTTCAACCGGAAACCATCGAGAGATCAGACTTACCTCTCGATGGGAAGCAGTCGATAGTTCGAGACGTAGCAGAACTCCAGTCAGAATCAGATGATGAAGATACTACAAAGAAGAATGCTCCTGATTCAGTTAATTCAATCCAGATCATAGATGATCCTCTCACATCCCAACCATCTACCGAGGAGTCAACTGAGGAGCCACAACCCGATCTAAGATGGCTTAGAAGCCATCCCGCTGATCAAGTGATTGGAGATGTACGTAACAAAGTTCGGACCAGATCAACATATAGAGAAAGCATGATTGCTTGCTTTCTATCACAAATAGAGCCTAAGGTGATTGATGAGGCTCTAAGTGATCCAGATTGGGTGCAAGCCATGCAAGAAGAACTTCATCAGTTTGAAAGGAACGACGTTTGGGAACTAGTTCCGAGACCTCATCATCAGAATGTCATTGGTACAAAGTGGGTTTTCAGAAACAAGATGAATGAGGATGGAGTCATTGTTAGGAACAAGGCCAGACTTGTTGCTAAAGGATACTGCCAAGAGGAAGGAATAGATTTTGATGAAACCTTCGCTCCGGTGGCACGTCTCGAAGCCATTCGCATCTTTCTCGCATATGCCGCCTTCAAAGACTTCAAAGTGTATCAAATGGATGTCAAGAGCGCTTTTCTGAACGGACTTCTTGAAGAAGTGGTGTACGTTGAACAACCTCCGGGTTTCTTGAAGGACGTGGGAGCTGACAAAGTATACAAGTTGAAGAAGGCACTTTACGGCTTGAAACAAGCTCCGAGAGCTTGGTATGATACCTTATCCTCTTTTCTACTTCAGTGTGGGTTCACCAAAGGCCTTGTGGACAAAACATTGTTTAGAATTAAGGATGGGGATCATATCTTATTGGTGCAAATCTATGTGGACGATATCATCTTTGGGAGCACCAATCCAGACTTGTGCGAGAAATTCTCCAGTTTGATGAAAGGGAAGTTCGAGATGAGCATGATGGGAGAACTACTTCCTTGGACTACAAGTAAGACAACTCAAGGAAGGTATCTTCATCAACCAGGAGAAGTACACCAAGGATCTGCTCAGGAAATACAATATAGAAGGGAAATCCTCAGTCAAAGTGCCTATGGGAACCTCTCTACGCATCGACGTGGACAGTGAAGGTCGAGAGGTCGATCAGACTACGTATCGAGGTATCATCGGATCTCTTCTTTATTTAACTGCTAGTAGACCAGATATATCCTTTGCAGTAGGTGTATGTGCTAGATTTCAGGCAAGTCCTAAGGAAAGTCACATCAATGCATCTAAAAAGATTCTTAGATATCTCAAGGGTACGCAAAGTGTTGGACTTTGGTATTCGAGAGGTGGATCTTTCGAAGTTATGGGATATTCAGATGCGGACTTTGCCGGTTGCAAAATTGATCGAAAGAGCACATCTGGGACATGTGAGTTTCTAGGTGGAAGACTTGTCTCATGGTTTAGCAAGAAACAGCATTCGATAGCTACAAATACCACTGAGGCAGAATATGTAGCAGCTGGAAGTTGTTGTGCTCAGATCTTATGGATGAAGCAACAATTACTGGATTATGGTGTTGAATGTAAAGAGGTGAAGATCATGTGTGACAACACTAGTGCTATAACTATTACTCAAAATCCAGTGTTACATTCAAGGACAAAACACATTGATATCAAGTATCACTTCATTAGAGACCATGTTGAGAAAAAGGATATAACTTTGGAATATGTTGCAACGGAGGAGCAACTAGCCGATATTTTCACAAAGGAGTTATGTGAAAATAGATTCTCTCAACTAAGGTTAGAATTGGGAATGATAGAATTGAGTTGAACGGTCAAATCTTATCTCCTTGTATTTAGTGCCATGAACTGTTTCGCATGTGAGGGGCAGTTTCATCAACTTTATGGCAGCCTTGGAGTTACACAGCATTGAATGGTCATTCATTTAGCATCTCGTGACTCAAAAGTGCCTAAGTTTTTGGGCTATAAATAGAGGTGTTTCCTCAGCAGTTTATGTCATCAACTTCATCATGGAGAAGATGAAAGGAAAAGATGATCACCGACTACAATAATGGACCACAGTCTAAAAATGATGCGGTATTACACAAATTTTTTTTTAACTTAACTCATTGTAACATATATTTTTATAATTCATAATGTATATTATTCAAATTCATAAACTACATTATCTTACTCCAAAATTTTTATTATTTTAATACATAATGCACATTATTTTAATTTATAATGTACATTATTCAAACACATTTGCTCACCGACTACTGAGATTTTTATGAGAGTAATTTTACATGTATTTCATTTTATACTTTCATTTTATACTCCTTATGATGTGACATACTTTGATTGCTTATTACAAGGGTTCATAATTTTTATTTTTTTTTTGAAAATAAAGAAGCTAATTCATTAATTATAGGCTAAAACGTTTACAATAAAGATCGATGGAATGGTCAAACATTCCTTACAGTCAGACATAGAAACAACTTCCCTAGCATAGAAAACTTGATTCGCAGACTGTTTCACAAATTTCAAGCTGAATTCTTTGAACGAACTTAAAGCTTCTTTAATGATTTGGTCAAACGTACCCAAGATTGACACTGGTTGAATAGTCTTGCACACCACCTGAGTATCTCCATTGGGCTGAACTACATATCATAGTTCATAGGAGTCTCTTTCTCATTGTCACGTTTGTCACCCAGGATGAGATTCACGTACGCTATGACTAGTTTTATCGTTTCATGCATTATGAAAAAAGAACTCGCCAAGTAAACGAGAGGAAGAAACTCGTCAAAACAACGAGAGGAAAAACACAAAAACTGCAAACAAAATTAAACCAATAAAACAAATCAAAGGGAAACAACAGTGCGAAAATAAGAGAGTAACGACCGGTAGCAGTGGAGATGGTGGAGAAAACAGTGAATGCAGAAAAGACAATGAAGATGGACGCTGTCTGAGGTGGAGACAGCAGCAGGGGAAGATAGGGTTTGCGGTACAAGGGTTTGTGAAGAAAACAAAAGAGGAGAGAAACTCAATAGGGTTTGCGGTACAAGGGTTCATAATTTTTATCTATTCTTTTTTTTTTATTATTTCCTCCAATACAATTTGAATACAAGTGGAAGTAAGTTGGGAGTAAATTTTTATAGTCCGAGTATTTTTGTTTTCATGATGAGTTAATCACCTCTAATACATTCTTCCGATCTTCCCAACTATTTCACATATGAAGGCCGAGTCAACTTAAGATATCTGGAATTCTGGATCATGCAAGTTATGCCAACGAATAGAAAGACTAAGGGTGTGTTTGATTCGCAAATGGAATCGGAATTGGAATGGATATCAAATACTTGGTAATGGTAATGAGTTTTGGTGAAAGTATTTTGCACGTTGGGTAGTAGAGTGGAATGGGAATGATTATTAATAGTTGAGGAAGAGGAGGAAGAAGGAAATGAAACCCTTATTTTATTAGGAAATGAATTTTGCACTCAAGGGATAATCAAAACTCATATTAGTATTCTAAAAACGTGTCAACCAAACAATAACAATGACTTTGATGCGTATTCCTAATAGTTAAACCTGTCAACCAAACACACCTTAATTATCCCTCCGCAATAACTCTAATTCCCCTTTAAGGTTAGAAGAAAAGTTGTGAAAACCCAAATTATCCATCAATAATCCTATGTCCTCCTTGACTTGGACGGGGATTGGTTGGAATAGACAAGGGTTTGGGAATTGAAAAATATTACCTTAACTCTCAAATTCTAGTTCCAATTAACTTTTATTTTCTCGTGTAAAATTTTGAAGTAGACATTTTTCTTAGGGACAAATACGATTAAAAAAAACTTATTATTGTTTGTCACATCCGAAAATAAAAGCGAGGGAGTAAAGATTGCGAGTCTATGTAGTATAACTATTTATTTTTCGAGTGTCAGTTTGTGAAAGCTTGTTACGATAAGTGAGGTAAGTTGAGGGCTGTTGGTGTTTTGATGTTTGTGAATTCTTAATGCTATAATCCTCGTTTAAAAAAAAAAAAGAAAGAAAAAAAAAAGAAGTGTACGAAACACTACCTTAAAAGTGATTTGCCTGGAAATAATTCTCAATATTTCATACTCAAAGCGCTCAGACCCAGAGAGAAATGAGAGTGAAGAGGATAAGAGAAGAAATTGAATTGGATGATTTGAATGCTCTAGGAAGGCACGTATTTATAGTTTCTGAAATAACTGCCTTCCCAATTCTAGCCACAAGCTTGAGCAAAAAACGTGGAGGTGGAATTATTGTAGGCTACAAATTGAAGAGTTTAATTAGGTCTCCACAAATAATTTTTCTGGTTGAGAAAAAAATCTCAACAATTATTCTGGTTGAATGGGAAACCCAACAGTCCCCCACACATTCGAGCAGGAATAGAATCGAAGTTATGTCTGAGCAGAGTGTGAGAGTTGATCTTAACGTCAGTGATTAAACTTGAACTGACTCGTAGTGACTTGAGTAACTTACTCCTCATGAGTGAATTGAATCTTGAACTCATTTAGAAGTATTTGTTTTGAACTTAGGTGCAACACCAGCCTTTGTTGTTTTGTGTTAGAGGTCACTATGACCCTCTCTTTTTTAGGAGATATCTCATGATCAGTTTCTTCAGATCTGTAAGTCGTTTCATAACTGCGTTTGACCACCACTATGGTATCCATCATGAATTTCTTACCTCAAAGACCTCAAGCCCCATCTCTTTCGATGTTTCAAGGATGGCTTTTCTATTTAGTCCTTTTGTGAGAGGATCCGCAATGTTCCTTTCGGACTTCACATATTGTAGCGTGAGTACCCCATTCGTAATCAATTGGCGTACAGACTCATGCCTGACTCTTATGTGTCTTCTCTTTCCATTATAGACACTATTTTCAACCACGCATATGGTGGTTTGTGAATCACAGTGTATGGGCACAGGCGGTGTATCACACCCCCACAATGGCACATCTGCCATTAAACTTCTTAGCCACTCGACTTCCTGCCCAACTAGATCAATGGCTATAAATTCAGCCTCCATAGTTGATCTGGCTATACACGATTGTTTAGTAGATTTCCATGATATTGCTGCTCCGCCCATGGTAAACACATACCCACTGGTAGAGCTGACATCTGAACTGTCATTTACCAGTTAGCATCGCAATATCCTTCTAGTATTCCAGGAAACCCAGTGTAGTGAAGTCCCAGTCAATTGTACCACTTAGATAGCGCAGCACTCGTCTTAGTGCATGCAGTGTACTCCGCTAGGATTGTGGGTATAGCGACTGAGTCTATTCACTGCAAGCACAATATCTGGCCTGGTATAGTTTATCAAGAACATCAAGCTACCAATTATTTTTGCATATTCTTCTTGAGACACTCCTGACTGAGTATGTGTTTGACAGTTTTACACTAGGATCGAATGGGGTTTGAGCTGGAGTCACTTCAAAATTATTAAATTTCTTTAACAGTTTCTCTGTGTAGTGACTTTGAGTCAGCTTGTAGTCGTGATCTCCTTTTATAACTTTAACCCCAAGAATCACATTGGCTTCCCCCATGTCCTTCATGTCAAACTTGTCGCATAGAGATTTTTTAGTTTCTTCAATTGCATTGAGATTAGAACTAAAGATAAACATGTCATCTACATAGATGCATATGAGTACAATGCTAGACTCAATCTCCTTCGAGTACAGACAGGCATTCGACCTATTGATCGAGTAGCCTAAGTCTAACAGTGTTTTATGAAACTTTTCATACCACTATTTCGGAGCTTGTTTAAGTCCATACAGAGATTTAATGAGTCTACATACCTTTTTCTCTTACCCTGGATCAATGCATCTAGGTGGTTGTTCCATGTAGATTTCTTCTTCCAGATCACCATTTAGGAAAGCCGTTTTCACGTCCATTTGATGGACTATCCACTTGTGAGATGAGGCTAAGGCGAACAGGGCGCGTATTGTAGCTATCTTAGTCACCGGTGAATATGTACAGAAGTAGTCTTCACCGAACTTCTGCTTGTAGCCTTTTGCCACTAGCCTTGCCTTGAATCTTTCAATTGACCCGTCTGGCTTTAGTTATCTTTTGAAAATCCACTTACACCCAATTGGTTTAGCCCCCGTGGGCAGATTAACTAGCTTTCATATGTATTTGGACTTTATAGAGTCTAATTCACTTTGTATGGCTTCTTTCCAGAAGACAGCATCAATTGAGCGCATTGCCGCCTCGAAGGATTTGGGTTCATCTTCTAGGATTAGCTGACACACAAACTAATCAGAAATTTCATTGACGTCATTCAAATCAGTTAAGAATGTTATTAAGTCTGACCCGAAGTTAGTTTTAGTCCTTTGCCTCTTACTCCTTCTACGTTGATCAGGAGTATTATCAATCTGAGATGTGAGAGGCAATGATAGCTCACTCTGTTGAGGGCTACTGCCTGTTTGCTTTAGTGGAAAGATGTGTTCGAAGAACTCTGCTTCCCGAGTTTCGCACATGGACCTCGACTCTAGGGCTGTCAAGTAGGGCCGAAGCCCGCGGGCCGGCCCGCACCCGCCCCGCAGTGGGGCGGGCTAGGGCCTCCAAAAAGAAGGCCCGCCAATTAGCGGGCCTAATGGGCTTTGCCCGCGGAAGCCCGCAGCCCGCGCGGGTCGCGGGCCGGCCCGCGGGCCATGCTATTAAAAAAAATTAATATATATAATTAATTATTAATTTTAGATGATATATATTACTTTGAACTTTGAAGACTGAAGAGTGCATTGATTTGAATGTTATGTTTGAATTTTAAGATACTAAGTATTAATGTGTAATAAAATGTAGGAATGTTTTTACTTTGTTTATGTTGTTTCCCTTGTTTGATGCGTTATTGTGTTCTATGTTTTTATAATTTAATGATTTTGGTGGTTTTTTAATTAGTGGGCTGTGAACAGTGTGAAGTTTGTTATATTATATTAATCTAATATCATATATTTTATTTTAAATATTATTTAATATTTAATTTTAAATTTTTTTAATATTAATTAGTAGGCCCGCGGGCCAGCCCGCCAAACCCGCAAGCCCGCGCGGGGCGGGCTTGGGCTGTATACTTCCAAGCCCGCGGGCTTCGCGGGCCGGCCCACATAAGCCCGCGAAAATAAAAGCCCGCAGCGGGCCGGGCCTAATGGGGCGGGCCGGCCCGCTTTGACACCCCTACTCGACTCTAGGTACATGAACCTGTATGCAGCACTGGTTTCTGTATATCCCACAAATACTGCATCTGAGGTTTTTGACCCAAGGTTGGGTAGTTTGAAGGAGGGAAGCCCTACCTTTGCTAAGCACCCCCACACTTTAACGTATTGTAAGTTTGGGGCATATCGTTTCCACATCTCATAAGGAGTTTTTTCATACCCTTTGTGAGGTACTCTATTCAGAATATGATTAGCTGTAAGAGTAGCTTTTCCCCATAGTGAGGTTGGGGCACCTGAACTGATAAGAAAAGCGTTAATCATTTCTTTGAGAGTTCGATTTTTCCTCTCAGTTGTGCCATTTTGCTGCGAGGAGTAGGGCGCAGTAATCCCATGAATAATTCCAGATTTTTCACAAAGGGATTTAAAAGACAGATTCATATTCACCACCTCTGTCAGACCGGAGTCTTTTTTTTTCTGATTAAGCTGATTCTCTACTTCAGTTTTGAAAATCACAAATTTTTGTTCTGCTTCATCCTTAGTTCTTAACAGATAGATTTTGCAAAACCGAGTAAAATCATCTATAAATGTAATGTAATAACGTTTTCCGCATCTAGTTTCAGTGTTTTTGAAATCAGCTATATCAGTATGAATTAGTTCTAGAGTACATGTAGTGTGATGTTTAATATTTAAAAAGGGTTTTCTAGCATACTTTGCTTCTGCACATATTTCACATTGAGAAAGAGAATCACCTTGCACATTTAACAAAATATTCATGTTCTTTAACTTGTTCATGCATTTGGAATTCACATGTCCTAATCTACCATGCCACACATCAAAAGACACAGCAATATAAGCAGAAGCGTCAGAACCACTGGCAAGGTTATTCATAAAGATCTCAATGTTTTTGTTGGTAAATGGAATGAGAGGCAACACAAACAGCCCCCCACGCAGATAACCGTTTCCCATATAGTCCCCTCTGCGAGTAATAATCATACGGTCAAACTCAAACACTAATATGACCCCAGCCCTTACCAGCAAGGGTCCTGAGACCAAATTCTTTCGCAGAGAGGGAACATACATCACATTACTAAAAAACAAATACTTTCCATAACAAAGTTTGATCTCTACTGTACCTACACCTCTTACCTCAGGCATACTGTCATTCCCCATGAACACTTGCTCTCCTTGGCCTTCAGCAATTGCTTGGAAAGTCTTGAAGCACATCCTGTTTGAGCATAAATGCCAGGAAGCTCTAATGTCCACTATCCACTCTTTAGAGCCTTGCACGATATTTGCCTCTAGGGTCACCACCGCAGCTACCACCTTAGTATCCTCTAGCAGATTGGCTTGGTTCCTGGTCTCCTGTTGAGAGCATTTGTCATCACTTGCTCCTTTTCGGTGGTAACATTGTGCTGCACGGTATCCATGCTTTTCACATACGAAGCATCCACCAGGTTTGCCTTGCTTCTGGCCTTTGTTGTTCTTGAATCGACCGCTGTTGTTGTTCACTTTGAAACCTTTCTTTCAGGGCTTGCTGTGGCTACCACTTCCAGATTTTGACTTATCACCTTTCACACTAGTTTCAATCACATTAGCCTTTAAGTTTTCAGGGAAAGAAACACCACTTCCAGATCACATTAGCCTTTAAGTTTTCAGGGAAAGAAACAAACCTTTGCCTGTTCAGATGATTTACCAACTGTTCCCAATCCATGTTTCATCTTGCCTGTTCAGATGATTTACCAACTGTTCCCAATCCATGTTTCATCTTGTTTTAAAAGTCTATCCATGACTCAGGTAACTTTTCAATAGTGCATAGGTGTAATACCCTGATTTTTCACCAAGTTAAATAATTATTCAATTGGGAAATAGTGTTCATCTTTATGTGAGAAAAAGAAAGTATTTATTTATATTGTTAAGATTTGAACCCCATACCTCTACTACTGAACACTACAATCTTAACCTTCAAGCCATCACAATTCTTTATTCCTCAAAGTCCATTTGAAACCTTATTCTCATCATCATTATTACTAGTAATATTATTATTATTAGTATGATTATCATTATGAGTACTATTATTAATATTGTTATTAAACTATATAATTAAATATAATTATGCACTTTGGTAATGTATATTATATATGTATATGTAGTATACGTATGTATATATTACTTTTAAATATAAACATTTTTACATACATATATATGTAAGTGTGTATATATATTACTATTATATATATGGAATACTATGTGTACGTATATATATGTAAACATGTATATATGTATGTGTATCTATCCAATACATTTTCTTCTATTAATCATTAAAAAAAATATTTATATAAATGTGATTGGATATGATTAGGAGGTTACATGAGTTACAATTTCTAATTTATTATATTTATTATTATGTTTAATGATGATTGGATGAGGATGAGTGGATGTCTTCTACCACTCTTCCTTTTTCTCCTCCCCTTTTACCGAAAAAAAAATTAGAAGTGGAGAATTAATCTTCTTCTTCCTCCTTCTCCCCCATATGCCGTCAACTTCATCCTAACAGAAAAAGAAATTTATCATCTTCTTGTTTCTTCAAGAGTTGGAACATATATCCCTAAGCCTATGATGTGGGTGATAGAAGAAGAGACCTTGAATATTTGAAGGTGTAGAGAAACTTGGAAGAAATCAAACTCTCAAGTAAGTGGATTTATGGTTTTATGTCTTGCCCTTATGCGTTTTAGTCTATGACTAAAACATGATTTTCTTTTGTGTGGATTGATCGAGTCATGGTTGTCTTACATAAATTCTTGAAGCATGTATTACCTTTATAGTACAAGTTATCTCTTGTGGTAGAGATTATGGTATTTGAAAGTATTGATGAATAATTGTACTTAAAATCTTGTATATATACATATATATTAATTCTTGTGTGTAGCAGTATGTATATATTCATATATTATAATCATATTCCTTATAAATGTATGTATATATTCATATATTATAATCATATTCCTTATAAATTAGTGTATATATTCATATATTATAATCATATTCCTTATAAATTAGTGTACTAAAAGTAGTGTACATAAATATATGTTCTTTTGTGTTTCCAAAAAAAAAAATATATGTATATTTTATACGTATATATTGCTATTATGTACGTAAGTACATATATTAAAAAAAATTATTTTTATATTGATTATGTACGTATGTGGATATATAAGTATATATTATATATATAAAGTATATGTGTAGTACGTACATAGGTTTTATAAAAAAAATAACAATAAATATATGATTATATGTAAAGAACCTTACGTAAGTTCGTATGCTTATGATTATTATTATTTTATGGGTATATATTTAATTATTTATTTATTTATGTACAAGCATTACATTTAATTTCTTATTGAATGTACATAATTTATTACTCGAGTTAGTATTGTCAATTAGTATGAATTTTCTATGTATCACAATTAGTATATGAATATGTTTGATTAGTAAGGTTATGTTATGTACGTACGTTATTTTATTAGTAATAATAATACTAATAATAATAACAAAATTTATTATTTTTTTCCACTGTTAAATGTCGTACGAAGTTTTATAAAAAATATATATATATAATAATAATAATCATTATTTGTTTTCTTGAATATATATATATAATAATAATAATCATTATTTGTTTTCTTGAATAAGTGGCGTACGAATTATGTATGCATATGTACATTCCTTACAAATTTAAATTTTACTTATATGTTGTGTGTACATTGGACTCCTCATTATGTAGAATGCATGTTAGTGACAAATGGAATAAATTGACCAAAATGTAGATTTTGGACTCTTGGTTGCGAAATGAGTTTTATTGAGCTTTTCAATTGGACTCTTGGTTGCGAAATGAGTTTTATTGAGCTTTTCAAGGGAAAGAATTAGCCTAATTGTATTTTGGAAGAAAACCTCATTTTGAGAGATCGGCTGTACAACGCAAGTAATGATTAATTTTACAAATATTATTTTTCTATGAAATTTATGAACAAGCTTTTATGCTACGTCTTGATTTCAAAACTTATGGAAATATAATGAGGTATAATCTATATTAAGAACTCAAGTTTGAGATTTTTGATAAATTGATTTTGGTCAAGAGATTTTGAGAGCCTAAGGGCTATATTTCATTACATAA
The DNA here is from genome assembly GCF_003576645.1 of Ipomoea triloba. NCBI lineage: Eukaryota > Viridiplantae > Streptophyta > Magnoliopsida > Solanales > Convolvulaceae > Ipomoea > Ipomoea triloba. The sequence continues at coordinate 2,901,937 of NC_044921.1, read as the reverse complement.
AATATTTTGAAAACTTATGGAAGATATGTGACTTGGAAATTGTGGAGTATTCAGTTGTATGCTGAATACTAGGGCTATGCCCTGTTGAGGAGTGGTTAGGATAATCTAACCACTAGGGTTCATACCCTGTTTGAGGAGTATCCGGTAGGAGCAATCCCCAGATACTAGGACATTTATTGTCCTGTTGATTTGAGGAGTGGTTAGGTTTTTGCCTACCACTAGGGTCTATGTACCCTGTTTTGTGGAGTATTCGGTAGGAAAAATCCCCGAATACTAGGACTAGTAATTTCCCGGTGAGGCTTGGAATCCTCACTCGGGGGTGTGCACACTTAAGGTTAGAGTCCTGTTTCCATTGGCATGGGAATTTTGCGGAGTGTTCAGCGTGGAGCTGTTCACTAGGGCCTAAGTATAAAGGACCATGTCCCATTTATGTGTGATTGATGTGCTTCCATATGTATTTTGTGGTGTGCAAGTACGGCACAAAATAAAGTTTTAAGAAAATCTTGAAAGTGATGATATTATGAAACGTTTATATGTATATCTATAAATCGCTTTACTGAATTAAAGTGCAGTGCATCCGAGTTTTTGAAAGAAGGGGGTAAAGTAAAGTAAATTCTTATTTACTAAAATTGTTTTCTTTAAGGGCAAGCAGTCCCTTAGGAAGTGTTGCTAACCCCTTACTTTCTTGTTGTGTTTTGAAATCCCTATTTGAGTAGCAGGTGATGTTTGACATGGTTTGCTGTGAGAGTGCGGTAGACCGAGATTCTGAGGACTATCAAGGCTTAAGAAGAAATTGATGTAATAGTGGATTATTATTTTTACTTTTAGAAAGACTTGTGAACTAAGGATTTTATTTTGGTATTGTTTAAGGTTAGCCTTGCATCTAATCAAGTAAGGATTAGGTGTGGCAGCATCCCTATTCAATTAAGTATGTAAAGCTTCCGCAATATTGTTAGTGAATTATTAAGAAAGAAAAAAATTAGGGAAAATCGATCTAATTTTTGGTTTGAAAAATGGGGGTGTTACAATAGTTCTGCAACATGGTACTTACCGGAATACCTTCTGACACCAGATCAGCAACCAGGTTCTCGTACTCATGAACCTGTTCAATGATTGGTTTCGATTCTACCATCTTGAAGTTGAGCCATCGTCCAACTGCATACTTTCTACGGCCTGCATCATCCGCACCGTACTTTTTTCGCAGCAAGTCCCAGATCTCCTTCGCGGACTTGTAACTAGCATACAGTTCTAACAGAACATCAGACATGAAGTGTAGGAGAATACCTCTAACCGTCTTGTTATCTTTGTCAAGTTTTGGACGATCAGTCTGAGTTTTCTCGGGCGATGACTGTTTTGGATCAAGAGTCTTTGGATCTGGAGTAGCGTCCAAGATCGTGATCTGAGTAGACGGTTGAGCTTGATCATCAGCCTTCTGCGTTGTTGTCTCGAACAGACTCTTTTCATTGATGGACTCAACAGTGAGAATGTAGTTGAGCTCAACAGCTTCAGTGGCAGATTTCGTGAGGTAGGCTGACATTTTATAGTATAAATCACTTTTAACTGTTGGCAATTGGGTGTAGAAAATGTCGTAGTGTATACTACGTTTGCTGTAGGCTGGCTTTTAAAGAGATTAGAAAGAAATTTTGTGACGTGTACGAAACATTGCCTTAAAAGTGATTTGCCGGGAACCGGTCACTTTCGACTGGCTAACACAGGACTGCTACGAAATAATTCTCAATTATTTCGTACTCAAAGCGCTCAGACCCAGAGAGAAATGAGAGTGAATAGGAGAAGAGAAGAAATTGAATTGGATGCTTTGAATGCTCTGGGAAGGCATGTATTTATAGTTTCTGAAATAACTGCCTTCCCAATTCCAGCCACAAGCTTGAGCAAAAAACGTGGAAGTGGAATTAATGTAGGCCACAAATTGAAGAGTTTAATTAGGTCTCCACAAATAATTTTTCTAGTTGAGAAAAAAACCTCAACAATTATTCTAGTTGAATGGGAAACCCAACAGGTTTGTGGTGGCTAAGACTTCTCACCTCTTGAGAGGATGAAGCGGTGGGAGTTTGGGAAACTTTGAGTTAGTTAAAAGGGTGAGAGGTGGGAGGGCGGTTGTAGAGATATGTGATTTGCATATTGTTATGCTAGTAGGGGTAAGGAGATAGATTTGGCTTCTGGTTTGGTGAATGATGATATTAAAGCCGGTTGTTAAGTTTTGTTAATGTTAGTTTTCAACATGTTTAATGATTAGCAAATTGTGTCACCCATAGACTTGCTATGGTTTAAGGTGGATGATTCTACATTTGATTGTAGGGAGTGGTTTGACACTCCATTTTGTATTGTGGATGCTTTGTTTCATGATAATGAGTAATGATGTGGTTGATTTTCAAAAATAAAAAATAAAAAAATCCTATATCTTCCCCTAGAATTGCACTTTCATGGACATACTAATCTTTATATTACTTATTTACTTTTAATTCTAGTAAAAACCAAACATTGGAATATAAATTCATATAATAATTCTGATCACACCCAAACAGTAAAAACTTGATTTCTTACTTTATTTTTGTATTATTTCTATCTTAAGAAATTACAATTCTCTATCTCCTAATTTTCTCTTTGCAACCAAGTGTCTTCTAAGTGTCATATCTTATCTATAATATAGAGATGGCATGGATACGTTTAATTCAATCTTCATTTTTTAAAGAAAAATTATATCAATAAAAATATAAAATATGTTTGATGGAGTCATGTCAATCATTATTCCATGAACCATGATCCAAATCATTGTGTGAACTATGAATAAAATGTACGTTTTTAATATACTAAAGGTATATTATTTCGTATATTATCAAATAATATACATTCAGTACATAAATAATATACATTTAATATATTAAAATATACATTTTATTCATGGTCCAACGAAAAATTTATCGAGCCATGGGGTTTGTGTCCAAATGACAATTAGGCTAGATGGGGGCCTAAAAGGTTGCATGGCTAAGGTTAAGGTAAAAGGGGGTTGGGTAGTGACACGTGGCAGCCTGTGGTGACGACAAGTGGGTGGGCAAAGTTGATCGAGGCATGACAACCACTCATTTTTGGGGGAGTGACACTATAAAAGGGTGCCCTTACCCACCACCCCTTCCTAACATCATCATCTAGATTCGTGGTCCAATGGTTTTTACTCCAACGTACTCTCATTATTGCAATACTTGTGTTTGAATATTGCAGGCAATCATGTTTTATTTTTACTATCTGATTTATATTTTTTATCCGATTTATGATGAACCACGTTCCCCAAAACATTCATTGGTGCCATATGTGGGGATCGCTACAAAAGAATACGCGTTCCTAAAATCTACCCAACTTCACACCCTTCTTTTCAAAATTAGCCCTGAAATATACTAATATGGTCGGATATAGAAGCAAACATTCCCAAGACCTACAGGAACGCCTCGACCAACAGAGAAGGAGGTAGTTGTGTTCTTAGGGGTTGATTTCTCACTCAAACGAGACTAGAGGTCCAAGCAGAACCTTGACTATCAGAGAGGTCGCCCTAGAGACAAAAACTAACCCTAACTCTCCGAGCTCCGAACTCAGCATCCAATAGTTGTCTCAAAAGTAGTTGGGGGCAATAGCAAATGTCATCAGTGTGCAGGTAGCCCAATAGTAGTGGGGCGGGGGGGGGGGGGAATTTGGCCTAGCGTAGTAGGCGGTCATTGGCTCCAATGTTCTGTTAGAATTTTAGCTTAAAAATGACATTTAAGTGGCTATTTTGTGGTACAAATATATGTGTGGTCCACTTCTTATTTGGGTCAGGTCAAAGTGGAGTCAGGTTCTTCGTAGTGAAACAAAGAGATTGATATATTGTACGCTCAAAATGGATAAGAGGTGAATGAAAATGGGTTCTTAAAGTAGACACATTTGAGTTGAAAAATGAAGGTGGGAATGCTTTAAAGAAGCTTTGTCCCACATTAGTTTAGGAAGTGGGTTTGCACTACTGTATATACAAGGGCTTTTCTAAGACATAGTGAACTGTATAGCATAGAGGTTCTCTCTCACGCGCATGGAGAGTCTGTAAAGGTTTGACGGTTCGACTCGTGTACGGCCGGCGTACAACTCGAACTACACTTTGGAGTACCTCACATATACAATGGGTGTGGTATCCATTTCCCCCCTCCAAACACTAAAAACCTCTGTTAGAGGAGTTTAAGATGTTAATGCCATGAATTAATTTATTCCATCTTCTCGTACAAATAGCGTGCGTGGGTGTTGGGCAGATTTTTTTTTTAAAATCAATTTTGAACTCATGAAAAAATTGTTTTCTCCCCTCTCTCGTAATTATTTTCTTATTACTAAAAGAAATTATGTCAACATCTTCAGTAAATTGTACGGAGTGCTCAACCATTATTCTAGTTCGCCGGGCTTTGGGTTTGAGTGCTCAAACAACAAAATCATGATCCATTTTATTATGAGAGACTGACGCTACAACGTTCCTAGCACCTCCAGAATGTAGCAAATCAGTTTTAAGGAAAGTGTGTGGTACACATAACTTGGGTCTTTCCTCTTCTTCTTCGTTGGGTTTAAACCTCGGGTTTAACGAACCATTTTCTCGTATTTATATGTGTGTGTGTGAGAGATTTTGGTTTTCTACTAAAATTGGTTGAAATTAATTTTCTATAGATTAAATTTCATATTTCCCACTTTCCACTCAATTGAACACTTCTCAAGCTAGGAGGAGGCCGATGAGGGAAAGATTAGGGCGATGGGGCAGTGGAAAACACTCCTATATTATTAAGAATTGCGTAATATTGTAAAATATGGTAATAAAATTCCTATTCGTAATACAATTTTACATTAAAATATGGTAATACAATTTCTAATAAAATATATTTTTCCCTACGTTCCTATTCGTAATACAATTCTAAATTAAAATTACTAATCGTAATAATACAGTACATATATTTCCCTGCAATCCAATCTACACTATAACAATACCCTCAACTTTAATTTCCCGCCCAAAACACTCCTATACTATTAAGGATTGCGTAATATCGTAAAATATGGTTACAAAATTCCTATTCGTAATACAATTGTACATTAAAATATGCTAATACAATTTCTGATAAAATCTATTCTTCCTTATGTTCCTATTCGTAATACAATTCTAAATTAAAATTGCTAATCGTAATAATAAAGTACATATATTTCCCTGCATTGCAACCTATATCTACTATTAATAAAAACAATATCTTCAACTTTAACTTCCCGAGCAAAACACTCCTATACTATTAAGGAAACTTTAACTTCCCGAGCAAAACACTCCTATACTATTAAGGATTGCGTAGTATTGTAAACAAAACACTCCTATACTATTAAGGATTGCGTAGTATTGTAAAATATGGTTATACAATTCCTATTTGTAATATAATTGTACGTTAAAATATGGTAATAATATTTCTAATAAAATATATTCTTTCCGACGTTTTTATTCGTAATACAATTCTAGAATAAAATTATTATTCGTGATAATACAGTACATATATTTTCCTACATTGCAATCTATATATTCTCTTAGTGAAACCAATATCCTCAACTTTAATTTCCCGCCCAAAACACTCCTATACTATTAAGGATTGCATAATATTGTAAAATGTGGTTATACAATTCCTATTCGTAATACAATTGTACATTAAAGTATGCTAATACAATTTCCGATAAAATCTATTCTTCCCTACGTTCCTATTCGTAATACATTTCTAAATTAAAATTGCTAATCGTAATAATACAGTACATATATTTCCTGGCATTGCAATCTATATCTACTATTAATAAAAACAATATCTTAAACTTTAACTTCCCGAGCAAAACACTCCTATACTATTAAGGATTGCGTAGTATTGTAAAATATGGTTATACAATTCCTATTTGTAATATAATTGTACGTTAAAATATGGTAATACAGTACAACTTCTAATAAAATATATTATTCCCGACGTTTCAATTCGTAATACAATTCTAGATTAAAATTATTATTCGTGATAATACAGTACATATATTTTCCTACATTGTAATCTATATATTCTCTTAATAAAAACAATATCCTCAACTTTAACTTTCCACCCAAAATACTCCTATACTATTAAGGATTGCATAATATTGTAAAATATGGTTATACAATTCATATTCGTAATACAATTGTACATTAAAATATGCTAATACAATTTCTGATAAAATCTATTATTCCCTACGTGTCTATTCGTAATACAATTCTAAATTAAAATTACTAATCGTAATAATACAGTACATATATTTCCCTGCAATGCAATCTACACTATTAAAAAAAACAATATCCTCAACTTTAACTCCCCATCCAAATACTTCTATACTATTAAGGTTTGCGTAATATTGTAAAAATATGGTAATACAATTCCTATTCGTAATACAATTGTACATTAAAATATGGTAATACAATTTCTAATAAATTATATATTCTTCCCAACGTTCCTATTCGTAATACAATTCTAATTTATAATAATAATCGTAATAATACAGTTCATATATTTCTCTACAATGCAATCTATATCTACTTTTAATAAAAACAATATCCTCAACTTTAACTTCCCGTCCAAAACACTCCTACACTATTAAGGTTTGCGTAATATTGTAAAATCTACTATACTAATAAGAGCCAAAGAGAGTTAGGCCTAAAATCGGTAGAAAAAATGGTGGTCAAATTAGTTAATCAAATAGATGGTTCAGATGAATTATTTAATCAAATTGATGGTTAAGATAATTCAGATTAATATTATTAATAGAGATTACCTAATTTAACCTTACTTTTATGATTATCCGTTAAGTTTTCCGTTAAATATTTTCTTCTCCGTTAATATTCCGTTAACTTTTAACTTACCCATTAATTTATATAAGAAAGGTCTTAGGTTCGAATCTCATCTCAATCAAATTTGACATAATTAAATTTCTCACTTTATTTTACTCTTATTAAATTAAATAAATGAGTAGTTACAACAAAAAATGATACATATGTATTTCTTTAATTTAGAATTATGTGTCTACAATACCTTTATTTGAAAAAAACTTATTCATTATCAAAAAACTAAATTAAATAAGAGAAATAATTTCATTAGTTATATTGTCTTTATTTTCTCTCATGCAAAGATTTTTTACATTCAAATTTATCAATTGATATTCATTACATTGTCCATTATCTTATTTTTACAATATCATGTAATTAAATATCAAAGTTATAGTACAAAATAACCCATTACCCAGCAAATTGAAGCTAGAAACTACCTTTTAATATCTTTGGAATACATAATATTTTAAATTTTCAAATTTTTATTAATTTATTTAATCTTTTTTCTTAAACTAGGGATTTCTTTATCCACAATAACTCATTCAACAATAATGGTTGAACCAAATGAACCCCAAGCAGAACACCTAAAGGAAAGTACATAGCTCCTATATCATAATCTCATTGCATGACGTTGTCATCTATGCTACCAACAATAACCGAATTGCAAATAACACACTACCAACAAAAAAGGAAGAGAACAAATAGTAAAGATGAAGACAATGACAATGTTACTCAAAAGAGAGTTAAGAACACTTAGAAAAATTCAAATTAAAATTAGTATTTATTTAGACTATCATTTTTAGACCAAATATCTAGACTATCGATTTTACAAGGTTGCAAACATTTATTTTAGTAATAATTATAATGAATTTTTTATATTATCTTGGATTCATATACTTTGAGTTAGATATTTAAATAAAAAAATTTGACATTTAATTACCCATGTATAAACTTCACCTATATAATCTTGCATTGATATACTTTCAAATATTTATTTAAATATAAACATTGGGCATTAACCCATTCGCGCTATGCGCGTATAAAACTAGTATGTTAATACAATTCATATTCGTAATATAATTGTACATTAAAGTATGGTAATACAATTTCTAATAAAATATATTCTTCCCTATGTTTCTATTCATGATACAATTCCAAATTAAAATTACTAATCGTAATAATACAGTACATATATTTCCCGATAATGCAATATATATCTACTATTAATAAAAACAATATCTTCAACTTTAACTTCTCGAGCAAAACACACCTACACTATTAAGGATTGCGTAATATTGTAAAATATGATTATACAATTCCTATTCGTAATACAATTGTATATTAAAATATTGTAATACAATTTCTAATAAAATCTATTCTTCCCTACTTTCCTATTCGTAATAAAATTCTAAATTAAAATTACTAATCGTAATAATACAGACATACAGTACATATATTTCCCTGCATTGCAATATATATCGACTTTTAATAAAAACAATATCAACTTTAACTTCCCGAGCAAAACACTCCTATAGTATTAAGGATTGCGTAATATTGTAAAATATGGTTATACAATTCCTATTCGTAATATAATTGTACTTTAAAATATGGTAATGCAATTTCTAATAAAATATATTCTTCCCTGCGTTCCTATTCGTAATACAATTCTAGATTAAAATTACTAATCGTAATAATACAGCACATATATTTCCCTGAAATGGAATCTATACTATTAATAAAAACAATATCCTCAACTTTAACTTCCCGCCCAAAACACTTTTATGCTATTTATGATTGCGTTGAAAAAAAAAAAAAAAAAAAAAAAAAAAAAAAAAANAAAAAAAAAAAAAAAAAGCCCAATGGTTGATGTTATGAAATTTCGCATAACTCAATCCGAAAGGCCAACCAATTTTTTGAACGACATTCGTGCCTGCAGGTGTTGGCGCACACGAGTCAAGCCTTTTCAAGTTCATTTGGGGATTTGGTTTGCACACCTGCTCACGAGAGAGAGCCTCTATGTTATACAATTAAATAAGCCTTAAAGAGACTCTTGTATAAGTAGTTGTGCAAACCTACTTCACAAACCAATGTGGGACAAAAGCTACTTGAGAGCTTTTTATCTCAATTTTTCTAGCTCAAATAAGTCAACTTTGTGAACCAATTTCTCATCACCCATTATCCGTTTTGAGCGTATAGTATATCAATCTTTTCGTCTAACTACGAAGAACCGGAATCAACTTTGACACGATCTAAATTGAAAGTGGACCCCACATATATTTGTACCACAATATAGCCACTAAAATGCTATTTTATGCTATTTGTTTCAACAGTTATTTGTCCAGAAAATATCAACGCTCTACGGTCAACCAACAATCACTCAACTTATTATCCTATTACTCTCAGGTAAATTTTTCTCTAATATAGTTATACTTACTGAATATCAAAATATAAGTGTACCTCAAAATCTTCCAATAACTAACCGATAAGTAATTAAATTAATGATATATAATGCAATGCAAATTATCTACATATTGCATTTTTACACTTATTTTAGAGCACTTAATTTTTGTGATATTTGTTGCATGCAAGGAAGACTCATACTATAGTTTATTTGTCGATACTAATATGTTATAAATCATAATATCATAAGAAGCGGATACATACTTTGATGAAATATGAAGCATGAGTAGTTTACCAATCAACGGTTATGGACATCACATTTCAACAGTTTGGATGGGCATCATTCCAAAAAGTCATACACTCCATTTGGTAATCTGGAGTGAAGTTTGGATTAACAGTTTAGATATATGATTCATACATATTTTAATATATTTTTGTTTATTGTATGATGCCAGTATGATGATTTGAATTTTGAGAGCATATGAACAAGCTCGGAACATGCTTATATATGCTTGAATGGTCTTCTCACAATAGTTAGAGACTTGCTTTATATGTATGAAATATTGACAAAAAAAATTAGGCTTTAGATGTGAGTTTTACTTATATATACCTAGGAATCTGAAACATTTTGAAATTTAGTGATTGGTAAAACGGTAAAACCAATAAGTTTTACAGTTTGACTATCAAAACTAATTTTATAGAAAAAATCACAGAATATATACATGTAGATTATAAAATTAAAATTCCAGTGTCAATATTGTTATGACTCAGTGGGTTTTTTTTTTTTGAAAACATGACTCAATGCTTTGATTACATTAAAAGTGATTTTTTAAAATTTCAAGGTCAAGATATGGCACGATTGATGAGTCGTAGTTGGAAGGTCAGTGATCCGCTCGCCGACTTTAGATGTCGTTGATCAAATTAATCAGTACATGTACGACATGAATATTGCAAAAGGACGAACATATTTAAGTTGTAACTCTTTGTGTAAGGCAGAACCAGACAGTGAAAATCTATTAGAAGTACACACTCCTAAATTTTTAAATAGTTTGAGATTATATGATTTTCTTAATCATTCATTGACATTAATTAAAGGTCGGTGCACCTGTTATGCTATTGCGGAAGGTAGACCATTCTCTTGGTCTTTATAACGGTACGCGACTCAACATCACAAGATTGGCAGATCACATTGTTGAAGCAAGAATAGTTTATGCGACATATGAAGGAACCAAAGTTCTTATTCCTCGAATGTCTCTCACTCTTTCTGATACGAGATTGCCCTCCAAGTTCCAGCATAAATAATTCCCATTGATGTTTGCATATGCCATGACTATCAACAAAAGCCAGGGCCAAGCAGGCAAGCACTAACTCACGTTGGGTTATTGCTAAAAAAACCAGTTTTTAATCACGGTCAATTGTACATGGCTTTCTCCCGAGTCACCCATCCTGATAACCTGAAAGTGTTAATTAGTTTACGAGGATGGACAAGATTGTGTTGCTATTACTGATGTTGTCTACAAAGAGGTTTTCAATAATGTGTAAATACAACTGGTGATATTATATTTTTTTCAAGATGGAAAAATTGCTATATATCTACACAAAAATATATCTTCCATACATATGAGTTAGAATAACAATTGATTCCTATAACTGAGGTACTAGAGAACGAGCATATTTGCCCAATTTATAAAAATCCTAAACAATGATATATAAAATCTCTAAAATTTCAGCACCGCATGCGTCTACACATTAGCTATTAATTAAGCAATTATTTACTGGAATTCAAACAATGATAACATCATAAAACATAATCGATCCAAAACATATCTTCAATTGTACTATATAATATTTGATGTTATAATTTGTATAATTATATATCGATCCAAATATTCTTAATGTATTATAACAAATTCATTCTGTGCATCGCACGGGTGAAAATACTAGTATTAGTAATGATGATGATGAGAATAAGGTTTCAAATGGACTTTAAAAGAATAATGAGTTGTAAGGCCTTCTCCATCAATTAGTTTTTCACGATTTTTAAGAAAAGCAATGCTGAGTTGGAAGAGAGAAGGGGAAGAAAGAGAAACTTTGAGGACCTCCTGTAAACTTGAGATTTTATCAGAATAGTGGGACCTAGCGAAATTTAATACCTTCTCATTTGTTCGCGTGCGCAGCAAAACAAGCGCCCAGCTGGGCGCGTATACTACACGTGCTTGCTGGGCACGTAAATCAGCTTAATTTTACCCTTTTTTTTATTCTTTTTCTTTTTCATATTTTGTTTTGTTTTATTTTTCTTTCCTTTTTCTCTCCCATCTCATTTTCTCTTTCCTAATCACACGTGTAAAATCTCCTCAAAAACCCCAATTATTAAGGAAGGCCTAATGGTTTAATGGTAAAGAACTTGGGATTCAAATGCAATGGTTTATGGTTCAATTTTCAATGTAAACAAAAGATGAACTTTTTTTTTTCTATGCGCATAAAGATCAACACCATTTTCCCATTAAATATTTATTTTTCCTTAACAAAAGTCAGGGTATCACAGAGGTGTAAGACAAGCGGTCATGAAAGTTTCCTAAAGAGTTTGTCGGCGGAAGCCGGGAGATACGGAAGGAAGGTCGAGATAGATTGGAAAAGTATCTAAATGTAATAAGGAAAGAGTTCCTAAAGTAGTTTAGAAGTTTCCTAAGGGAGAAATCTCTCTTAGCTTGTATAAATAGGGGTTCTAAGCCTCGAGAGGGGCATAAACAATTCGTTGTACTTAAAGGCAATTCGTAATACAAAGAGGTCTGAAAAGTTACTCTAGTTTTTCGATAGTGTTAGTCGATTTTTCGGTGGTATTGGCCTGCCGTTTGACGATTCTATGGGAGATAAAACCGGCAATATATGTTAGACCAAATTACTAGTAACCTAGTCCCATTAAAATTCTAGAATACAGAATTTGTATAGTATATGGTTGCTTGATTTTATATAGTGTTACATGTAGAGGCCGAAAATATTAAGTCAAGGGAATCAACAAAATCTTCATTTATCTCCAACAATTTGAATACATGGATAGAAAGCCATGACTGTTGTTAAAGGCGAAAGTAATCATGCACGTACAAAGTGGATCTTGCAAGCATATTCTAAAGAGAATTATGACACTATAAAAAGGGACTATGTAAGAGGTAAAGACTCGAAGTTTCAAAGGGAATTATCCAGAATATATTACATCCAGTCTATGAAAAAAAAAAAAAAAAACTTCAAAGGGATTGTATAGAGTACAATCCAGAGTAACAGCTCGATCAATTTGTTAAAACTACATTGGTTATAGTTTGTGTAATTGGTAGAATTAATTGAAATTGTACTTATTAACTTAAGTTGTTTTACAAGATTACATGAGTGTTTAAATAGGTCGAAGACCTAGTTTATTAGGATTTTACATACTCCAATATGCCTTATAAACTCAATTTGTAATAAAGCAGTTTGTATCAGGTCAGAGGTTCGAATCCCGCGGCGGCTCAAAAAGTCAAGTCCAGCATCCCGTCATCAAAAAGTGGTGTTGCGCTACTAATTAACCTATAATTTTTTACGTAATGATAAGCGCTTGTAGCCATGCCCATTGTTTGGTTTCGGTTCCAAACCGGCGGTTCTCATTTTTGGAACCGAACCTTCTATCACGATTCCGGAACCGGCGGTTCAAACCAGATTTTTTTTATAATTTTTTTTTTTATTTTTTAAATTGTCTAAATTCAATAATTAATTTGCTTTTGAAAATTGTCCATTATAAAATGTTTTTAAAATATTTATATAAAATATTTAAACTTCAACGTTAAACTATATTAAAAAAATTGTTATAGTTGAATTTTAAAATGTCATTTAAAGTTTAAATTTTACTCAAATAATAAATAATAATAATTGAAATTTATATTTTTTTAAATTTTTTCCGGCTTGGGACCGGACGGTTCCGGTCCAGTTCCAACAATCCACGACTCGATTTGAATGGGACGGTTCGAACCGAACTGTGGTCTTCCCTAAGCGCTTGATCCCAATTGATAGTGGAAGCAACTATGGCTTATTTGAAAAAACTTTTTTTTTAAATGTATAATAGAAGAAACTCAATGAACCTGATAACCAATCATATTTTCACTTATTATTTTAATTTGTCCAATTATTTGATGTGAAATTATTGTGTGGTTTTTATATTTTTGACTAATTTATCAACAAATTTTAATTCATTCCTTTGACACATTAATTGTTTACATCTCCACAAGAAGCAAGAAAACATTAAATTTAAAATACAACAATTATTTCTGAAATATAATGATGTCAAACACCTTATGCTAATACTTATTTTCAAATTAGTCTTTTTCTTCTAATTAATTCTGCTTGAAACTTGTGAGCAGTTAACATCAGGGCTAATCCTAAAGAAAATAGGGAGTTGACACTGTATAGGGACATCTCGGGGCCCGTTTCAGCTGATCTGGTGTGAATTTAGCAACCCTCGCTTTGGTGCACTAGCACACGCTCTGCCTCTCTTGCTTCGTCTTTAAACTGATCAACACCATTTTCAAGGCCCCACAGCACACCTTCGGTATGGGCCCGTCACCTTTCATCACAAAATTTGCGCACGCCAAAAGTTTTCTGAACAAGTCGTCGCACGTGACCTGAGCCACCGCCAGAGCTGGCGGGATAACAACACAAGTGATGATGCATAGGAGGAGCAATAGCGTCAGCTGGTTTCGGTTTCCGACGACTGCCATTGCTGGATTTAAGAATATGAGTGTAGTTTAGGATAGGATTACACTGAAAGTGGAAATATTTGTGGAGGTATATGTACTAATCTAATCTAATGCCCAAATGCTTCCCACCATACAAAAACCACACAATTTTTGCCACCACTTAATCTGCTATATTTGTGTGATTAGTTTTTTTTTTTTTTTTTTTTTCAAATCTTAAATTACTACAAATTGGTCAATGACTGTGTGGTCTAGTGACACAAGGGACTCTCTCAAATGGTAGGTCATGAGTTTCAGTCTCAATAATACTTAAAAAAAAATAGCATAAATTGCCATTTTAGGGAGTTATGAGTTTGTGTGAGTGATAAATATAAGAGAGTGTAGCAAAGCAATCGTACAGAATTTATGTTCATAATACACATAAACACTACGATATAATGAACATGAATTATGTGTATTATGTTAAGTGTTTATATGTCACTAGCTATATAATTATAACATGAATTTTGTGCATTATGAAGATAAATTCTATGTATGAACATGAATTTTGTGTATTATGTTAAGTATTTATGTGTCACCAGCTATATAATTATTTGCATTATGAATATGAATTATTTTATACTTTATTAAGTCAAATTTTGATTATTATACCAGGGACTAGGGACTAGGGACTCTAGTCCACGATATAAATTGTTGTAGCAAAGACCCTAATCTAATATATAATCTAAAAATATAATAAGAGTGAATGAAGTTTATTACGTACTCCTTATTTATGTTTGTTATTTCATTAATTTTTTTGATTGATACATTATACTTTGAGTGTTGTACTATATATATATATTTTTTTTGACAAAATATTCTTATTGTTATAACTTGCGTTATCTTTTTCATTATGGTTACCATGCACATGCATCAACCATATATTCTCTTATATTATTTCATGGTAATAATAATTAGGCTAAAGTGTCATTTAACACCATGAACGATATCCAATTATTCATGCCGCACCCTGAACTTTCATGAAGAAAAGAGTACATGATATATGTAAAATCATATATTGTACTGGTTGCCCCATTAAAAACCTTAATTTAAGAAAACCTTGTGTGAAAAAACTTAGTTGAGGGAAAAAGAGTACAACCATGAGCCTTCAGGCATAATTTTTAGGATTTTGGGATTTGTAAATTTAAGTATTTGTTTGCAACTTTTTTCATCAACATCACTATATCATACACATGACTCGTTAAAAATCACACTAGAAAAAATCCAATGGGAAAAACTTAGTGAGGAAACGAGTACATGGTATGTTTGTATTCATATGTTGCAAAAGTACAACTGTTGTTTTTCAAGACCCAATCTTCAGGATTTTAAGTTCAATTCTTCATAATTGATTCGAGTAAATGTAATCTCCATCTCCTTCTTAAGATGACAATCTTCAAGTTCTACATTATAAAATTATAGTTTCAAAAGGTGTATAGGAGATGATATGGTATAATCTTCAAGATTGTCACTATAAGTTAACATTTTATACAATGAGCTTGTGACTCTTCTAGAGCTTATGTGGATTGAATATTTATATAACATGGCTAATATTCATTAACGACACCCACTTAGAGCATCAATATCATTGGAGTTTTTTTGTGGTTTTGAGTAGTTTTTGTAAGTGTGATTAGGAAACAGAATATGAGATGAAAAAGAAAAAAATAAAAATTAAAAAAAAAAAAGAAAAACGAAATAACAAATAATGCTGACAAAGTGACAAAAAGAAATGTAAAAAAAAAACTTTAAAAGTCAGATTGGCCGCCAGTTGGCGACCACCCTGACTTGCCCAGCAGGCGTGTGTCTTGGGGCACGAAGTGCGCCTCACTTGCGCACTTTTATATTCTTTTTTTTACTTTCCTGCAATAACTTTGTTTTGCAGAAGTAAAATTTTCCTTGGAAATGGTGTCCACATCAGTTGGCCTTCAATGCATAGTTTTTTTTACTGACATTATCTCCTAAATATGTTCCATTGTGGATGCTCTTAAAACACACTTTTATTATCCTCACATAAGGTAGTGGAGGTAAAAACAAACATAACTAGTTTGGAATTTAGTATCATGGAGATCTAAAGGAGTCAATACCAAGTGATTTATGAAAAACACGCATTGGTTTATCGCATAATGACAACAGCTTGTAGTGGATAGCGGTGATTGTGCGTGGTTTGTCAAAAGATGTAAAAAGGAATAAAACGAAGAGTCTTGACTTCCCGAGTGTCGGTCTCGAAGGAGATAATTCGGGAGATTGCTATGCTTTTGTTTAAAGGAATGCGTAGCGGAACATGCGAGGTTGTTGGTGAAAGCGGAGTGGCATTTAGAGTGTGTGTAATCAAATAAGGTAAAGAAAAGTAAAATAACAAATAATAGAAAGTAAGGGAATGAATTGTGCTATCTATGTTGCCTCACAGTGTGTCTTGAGTAATGGACTAGTGATTCATTCGGGTTGGCTATTCAAGAGTGTGCTCTCTTAGTCCTCTTCCACATTTGTGTACTAAGGCTTCTTAGGCTTAGGAATACCATTTAGCAACCAAAAGCCATAAGAGACATTTTATCAGACACCTAAGTTTCACACATTCCTACTATTCCCAATCATGGAATTCCATAGGATCTAAGATTGCAAAAGCTATAACCTAACCCAAATCAATATCATGATAGAGTCAAGGTCTCAAACTCTCAAGAGATTGGCCAAATCTACTCAAGATCTAATTACATCAACAATCAATAGACAAGAATATATCTCCAACATCAAATGAATCAAGTCCACAGTAAGAAGTGAGAAATCACACTAAACAAGCATAGATTCACACAACTCAATCACTAGATATAATTAGCTAAGTATATTCATGGATTCAAAATCATAAATCTAATTCAATCTAGGAATATGAATTGCAAAATAGAAATACGAATTAGAAATAAGATTCAAGATAGAAATCACCTAGTAATATGAAATTACAACTTCAATCCAAGCTTTTGATCTTCACTTTTTCATACCAAATGGAAATCTCTCTCAATGTAAATCTCTAATATGAAAACTAAATTCTAAGATGGAATTTTTGGGAACTTCTAAGACTAAAAATTCAGAACTCCTGAAAAATCCTATCTATCTTCCTTAAATAACCTCCCCAAAATTGCCCTACTTTAATTTCCTCCGCATGTCTCATCCATGTACTCATCCACGTGTGGATGGACACGTGGATGGCTACTGAAATTCGTCCATGTTGGCCCCACGTGTGGATGGTACATCCTAGCTATCCCGGGACTCTTTTATGCTCTGTTTGCTTGTTATGCCCATCTCTCTTGTCGATTGGCTCCCGGGACCTGTAAAACGTCTTAAAATATACTAAAGGTAGCTTTGCACGTGGTTATCTAATTAAAGCACAAAATATCGTGAATTAGTCACACAAGGATACTAAATTGCTACTAAACTACCCCGCGATATAGACCTAAATAATCAGTCGTCTTGGGAGCTTATCACATAAATTTATAAATCGAAGATATTGGAGGATATTTTGAATACTTAATTGTAGGATGCACACTAGGAGTTATTAGTGATTTCATTGTAATGACAATATTAGTCCTAATGCGATCATAGAACTTCTGGTTCAGTAGTAGTGCTTCAATAGCAGTGAAGTAATGGATTTCAAGTCCCAAAATGTCTTCATTATCATTTTTGAGTTTAAATGATCATTATCTACTTCAAGAGATTATTAGACATTTGTCCAAAATAGACTAACTGGTGTATAAAATTACTTTCAAGGAAATACTCGATCTGCAAGTCGAGATAATACTTGGTTTTCCAAGTCCTTTATTTGCGAAATTTGTCTTTAGAACATGAGCTAATATCATTAAGCTCTTTATGATGCTTTTAAAATATTATTATATTTAAAATTATTTTAATAAAAATTATTTTAAAATGTTATTTTTAAAATTGGTAACCACCACATTAGGTAAAACATGTCATTTTCGATGAAATTGCATGAATTTGTGTAGTTCAGGGACCCAATTGCATTATTTTTTTTAGTTTGATGGTCTAATTGCATTTTTTGTGTAGTTCAGTAGCCTATTTGACTCTTATTCTTAAAAAAAAAATAAAAAAGGCCGACGCGCTCGAGTTAACTCGGCTAACTCTGCCGAGTTGAGCGAGTTAACTCGGCCAAATTCGGGCGAGTTAGGCACTAGGCGGCCGGCCACCTAGACAGACGCCTAGGAAGCAATTCGCCTCGGTCTAGGGGCGCCTAGCGCTTAGGCGGTGCATAGGCAGGGGATTTTTGCAACAGTGTTTACCTGTATAGAAATTGTTAACTATAGGTACAGAATGTATTAACTGAAGATACATAATTTTTATATCATGCATGATTCACAATGCAATATGAATCTTAGTCCATGGCATAACAATTGTTTCAAATCCCCTCATCATAAAACCTTCATCCAACAATCACTGAAAAGGTTAGCAGATAGCTCAAGTTCATTTTATGACGAATGACGACGGCGAGGGTTAAGTTAGGGTGAGAGTGACATGCTCTAATGATTATATCTCCAATTTTAAAAATTTTCAGAGAACAAAATTGAGACAACTACTATAGATAGAAACTAAGTATGATAATTGAAAAACTAAAAGTAGCAAATGAATATACTAGGAATGTTATTTCTATGACTAATATATGGGAAAATGTAATGTGAATAAATGCAAACTAAGTAAAATATAACAAAAAATACTCGAAAATTTTGATGTGTTCATATATACTTCATTCTAGAGTAGTAAAACCTTCATTTGCATAGAGCGACAGTTCACATCTAAGATCTAACTACCAACCATTCATAATTAAAGATCAGAGCTTTCCATACCCCACAGCATGGCAAGTCATGCATCATAATAAATACCCATTACACAACCATATATATATATATATATATATATATATGGAAGGATTCAGATGCGGCGAAGGATTCCCATACGGTTGTGCTGTGATCTTTCTTTTTTTTTTTTAATTAAACTGATGCACCTTAAGCTTGATCAACATAAATATGACTTTGTAGAGAAAACCTTATAAACAATATTGTTTGTGTTTTAGAACTGCAAAAAAAAAAAAAAAAAAAAAAAAAAAAA